>NC_135390.1:17021702-17319202 GCF_051989625.1 Stigmatopora argus | reverse complement strand
AGCATCAGCGCGATTCGTGTTATCTGCCTTCTGTCCATCTGAACTGATTCTCATTATTCCAATCGTCTTCTCAAATGTCTCTCTTCTTCTCCCCTCCCGTCCCCATCCTTTTTTTTTGTCTTCTCCGCAGTTGTCCTAAGCTGGAGGACCTTCCACCTGAGCAATGGAGCCACTCTACAGTAAGAAACGCCCTCAAGGAGTTACTCAAAGACATGAATCAGAGCTCTCTGGCTAAAGAATGCCCCTTATCACAGGTGCTGAAGACCAATCTGCTTACTACCCCCACGTGTAAAAAATTATATACCGTATTTTCTCGCATATACGCCGTATTTGTCGCTGAAAAAAAATGACTGGATCAAGGGTAGGGCTTATATGCGCACAAATTAGATGCACGAAACACCATAACGTTAGACAATGCGGCCATTTAAGTCAAAATAGAGAAAAGATAAACAGATAAAACGCTATACAACATTTATTTTGACGTCTATGAGTGAAATTCAAGAAAAAAATAATCCGTATCTTGCTTAAAACGCTTCCTGGTTGTACTGCTCACGTGACTTCCTTTTTGAATTTGTCTACGTGAAGGCGACAACCTTTCGGAATGCGCAATCCGGCAGACGATCCTTTCGATTTCTATAGTTTCTCAGAAATACCACGTGCGACGATTTTTCTTAAGATTTTTCCTTCGACGTAACAGATTTGTACTCCCTATTAAAACCGTGAATATGGAGGTGAACATTGTCAATTAGGGGGCGACTTATACGACAGAAATGGTCAAATTCAACGATTTTGAGGCAATTTTAAGGGTACGGCTTATACGCAGAGACGGCTAATATGCGAGAAAATGCGGTGTATAATAAAAGATTATTATAAAAGCAACAAATAGCTCGCTTTTGCCACAGAAAATCATACACACCTGCACTTATAGCTCCATTATGTTTCTTGACAATTTCCAGGATTACAAATATCCTCAGTTTGATCTGTTAATTAGCTCGCCAATTATCATTTGCTAATGGCGTCGACATAAAGAAACGTTCCTTCCAGTTCAAATGGATTGAACATCTATTATCTATATAAATGTAAAAAAACAAGTTGCACCAGCCAAAAAAAGCAAATTGAAAGGGAAAAAAAATAATATACAAATCGCACCTGAGCATAAGTCGCACTAGCCAAACAATGTAGCAAAATTGTCCAAATCTTCCTCGACTTGGTCTTATTTTTCCAAAATAACAATATTATGACAAAGTCAATTTGAGTGAAGAATTCAAAGTCAATGCTTAACGAAAAAGAAAAAAAATCAATTTTTATGAGAAGGTTTTCAGCAAAAAACAAAACATACATTAGACACAAAATTACCACAGGTATTCATTTTCAAAAATTGAATTTGAGAGCTCCTGTTAGCCAACCAACACCGGCCGGCACTTATCCTCCAATAGATGCTATTCTTCTCCTGAATCCATTATCTTGACACCTGTATATCGTCGTTGGCAAAACGTTGCAAGTTACTTTGCAGTAGCCACCCAGACACATTCTGTATTGAGTGCACATATATCGCGCTAGCAGGCACACTGCTCACTATATCACAATGGCAGCTGTAGACTGAATGCAATCAAACGGCCGTATAAATCTTAAAATGTGAGTCTAGACCAGCGGTGTGAAACTCCGTTTGGTTTGCAGGCCACATTAATACCAACTAGATCTCTTGTGGGCCGGACCAGTTTATATTCGTCCCAAAAAAATATCCGAGTTGGAGTCTTCCAAAATAAAGCTCCTCCTCCACTGCAAGATTTTTTACCCAAAAATTCCAACACATCAACAAGGGTTGGCTCTAGAGGTGACTGTGTAGTTCCCTTCTAAAAGAGTGCTAAATTAGCTTCTCTTCATACCTGGAACTCAATAACAATTAACATATGTGAACTCCCGTCTCTGAACCTCTTGGCCAATCATCTTAAAGCTGCTAGACGAACAAAATTGTGATCACAACGCTGTCTAAAACTGTGCTATGCGTGTATTTGTGCGTCTAGTATGCATCATCGTTTATCTTCAACCTACACAAGGGACTATAGATGGAAATTAGCCCTTGGCTACAATCTTACATATTTAGATTGGATTAGATTTGATAACCTTATTCATCCCGTATTCGGGAAATTTCATTGTCACAGTAGCAAGAGGGTGAGAATACAGACACAGAAAAGGACATTTTAGACATAAATAAATAGGTAATAAATAAGTTAATAAATAAATATATAAATAAAGTAATGAATAAATAAATAGGCGGGTTGCTGAATTATATATACAAATGCATACAAAGACATACATATACATCCATACACATAGATGATATGTATATATATAAAGTTATCCAATCCAATCCAATAATATACATATTTACATATATATGTTCATTAACATGTGCTGTTCCTTATTAAAAACTCAAACTTAGACATCCAATCCATTGTGACTGGGAAGGGCGAATAAACAAACATTCAACCTTCGGATTTTAGGGTACTTACAGGTCAATTCTGGTTAATTTTGGATCGTTTCTTATTGATTTTGAGGGACTTTCTGGGATGCTTCTTCGTTTGTCGCTTCCTGCTGAGTTTTGGGCCTTTCCAGGTGACTTCCTGTTGCTTTTGGAGCAATTTAAGGTTCCCTAATAACTAATTCTCTGCAAATAGGAATTTGAGTAACATGTACTTGGTCACACAACTCCCAAACATCTGGTTTGGCGGTGCCCTTCTCAAAAAAAATGAAAGCATTACATTCTTGTCATAAACCGCCTGTCTGGCAGAACCACCCGCGGACCGGATTGGACCCCCTAACGGGCCACTTCTAGCCCACGGACCACATGTTCGGCACCCCTGGTCTAAACCGTAGCGTATGCAACCAGATCTCTTCTCAGGCTAGCGTATGGTCACCTGGAGACCCTCTCGTGCATTGTGTGCACGTAATTTGTATAGATGTGTGTGTGTGTGTGTGTTGTTTAGCATTGCGGCGGTGTGTTTGTGTGTTTAGCCGGGCATGAGCAGTGCGCTGATGATGTAAAGAGTCCCCGGGTGGCGTTCAGGCGCAGCCCAGCCCAGTCTGGTAATCACCCTGTTTACGGTCCATATGTGAAGAAGGCTCAGAAGAGAGTGCGGTGAACACACACACACACACACAAACACACACGTTTTATTATTATCACATACGCACCAATTTTAAATGGAATTGAAGAATGTTTCGGTTCTCTAGTGAGAGTGAAAGATCTCTTCAGCACGCCTTTTTATGAATTTAACAGTATGTCTATTATTATTGTGTCCCTAGTTGAAATGAAGAGCTTTTTTCTATAGGTCTTATTGGACTTGGATGCGAGGGCTGTTCAGCTTCACTGGCATTTCTCGCCCACACGCTATAAAAACATAAATTCCGCACAATTTATAGTATCTGTCGAGTATGCTCGTTTTAAATTTGGCAGCAATCAGACAATATCTCTAGGAGATGTTAATCTGGAAAAGCCTAAATGGGGCTACTTTGAGCCAAAATGGCTGACTTACTGTGTCTTTGTAGTTGCTGTTTCTCAGAATTCATCTTAATTCAAGAGGATGATGCTAGACACCTGATAAATTTGAGTTAAAAGCTGTTTTTGGTGTCATTTTGTACGTTGTTTCTCGAGACGTTTTTGTCGGTCTACTCATGATGAATTTTACGTTGTTGACTGAAACCAGTTTTAGGGCAGATTTTTATTAAGCCGGTGAGTGCTCGCAAGCTGACAAGTTCATTTTTGAATCATTGTTTGAAAATACGACTCGCGTGGTTGCTTCTTGAGTGTTTTTAGGCTTGGCTTCTTGAGGCGTTTTTGTGGGTGTACACCAGGGCTGAAGTGCCAACTAAATTTTATGTTGCTTTGTGAAACCAATTTTGGGGGATGAATATTCTGCGGGTGCTTGCCAGATGACAAGTTTGTCTCGGAAGAAGCCTTTGAAAATGCTCCAAAAATGACTGCTTTTTGTGGATTTATGCAGTATGGATTCTTGCTAGTCTACTCATTATGAATGAGTTTTCCCCCCCATTTTGGTAGTAGCCATTTTTCACGTATTGTGTATCGGTGTTGATGAAACGGGAACGCATTTGTTTTTTTTTGCCTTCGCACCTTTTTCACCATCTACGCGGCATACGTCAATGCGCGTTTGCCATCTGTCATCTCGGCAGGGTTCCGTACGACCTTACACGTTTTTGCCTCGTGACCCGTCGTTAAAGACACGGAGTCACCTTTGGTATTTGCACCCTTATTTTTTTGTGACAACAGCCCTGTGGACGAATGCCTTTTTGCTCCGGACAAAAAAATGCGAGCGACGTGACGTCTGTTTTGTTTGGGAACAGAGAACTCTGATCTCTTCTCGTTATTTTTGGTGCTTGGGCATCATTCAGATTCATTGGTTACATCTGTTTGCACCCTTGGGAGTCATCCTAGGTGTAATGTCCACCGACGGGATGTACGCATTTAGCCACAACGGCTACATCGGGGGCTTAAAGCGTGTTAATCCCGCTTGCTTCATTCAGCCAATCAAGGCTTAGCGCCGTGGTTGGTTGGTACCAAGCTTGGCAGCCCCCCTTTGCCCACTTTGTCAGAAACTATGGCAACAAACGAGCTCCCCCCACCCACACCCCCTTTAAACTAGAGACACACACTGATCCACCAGCTGCAAACAGTCATCAAAATGCCATCTTTGTGTGTTGTGGGGGGGGGGTTGCGCGTTTGGGTCACCCTAGTTGAGGTGGGTAGCGTAATTGAGCCGTAATGTTGGCGAGGATTCGCCAACACCGTTTTTGCTCCGTGCCCGATTTGGAATGGGCGTATGTGCGCTAATCTGTCTATCGTTGTGTGCGTGTAAAAAGCCGTACTGCACATACTTCCTGTCTCCCTTGATGGGAACCGAGTAGATGTTGGGGCCCGATAGTCGCCCAGTGCCACTTCCTGGTCCTGCTGATAAGCTCAGTGAGCTGCAGATGGTTATCCGCACACACACACACATGCACACGAGTGCACACGCACTACACACCGATGCAGAACCACGTTACCTGTTGAGACGCCGTCGCCGAGCCTTCCCATTGGCACCGAGGTGGCATCACAGGGTCCCGTAATGTGTAAATTGTGTGCGTTTGTGTTGTTGTTGTGTGTCACACGCACACGCGAACACGTGGCCGGGCCCCCCGTGAGATGGCTGGCGTGATGTATTGAGGGAGAGGGCTGATTAATGAGCAGCGTTTATTAGAACATCTGTGTCAAAGATGGCGGCGAGGGCGAGCCAGCCTTGGAAAAGCATCGAGGTAGAAGGGGGAGGGGGGGAGCCCCCAGCCCAGATACGCTGTAAATAAAACATGGACGCCGGGATGGCCGGATTAGAATTCGGTGGGGGGGAGGTTGGAGAGATAGCGCAGGTAGCGAGTGACTGGCTACGTTAAAAGCCCAGATAAAAAGGGCTCCAATCCAATAGGAGCGAATAAAGAAGGCCGTCATGCATAAATGCATGAGCCGTTAAAAGGAATATTTTGCCTTGTGAACCCTGCGTTCAACTCCACTCAAATTCAATGAAGGCTTTTCAGCGGAGCCACAAAAGACGGCTTTGTAATATGTTCGCTTGTCCGAATGTGCCTCATGCAGCTCGCTTCCAATTTTCAGGAAATGACATTTCACCCCCCTTCCCTCCTCCCGCATTCGCTAATTGGCCACCGCCCATCCCCAGGTGTAACTTGATCGATGTTGATTAAACATATGTTGCGTTCATGTCCACCTTACTTGTGTATGTACACAGTAGGATTTTCCAGTTTCTGTCCAAAACTTGACGTCACGTTAAATGGATAATACAGTGGTACCTCGAGATACGAGCTTAATGCGTTCCGAGACTGAGCTCGTATGTCGATTTTCTCGTAACTCAAACAAATGTTTCCCATAGAAATGAACTGAAAAGAAATTAGTTCGTTCCAACCTTCTGAAAAAACACCTAAAACAGGATATTTGATTGGAAAAACATTTTTATTGGTTCTAATTCTCCATCTATTAACAAAGTAACAAACAACTAGTGGTTTAATATTACTGAAATGTGTTTAATAGTAAAGGGATCGCGTAAACACGCAATTTGTGTTCGCGATAGCATCGTATAAAAGGAATATGCCAATTTATTGATAGGCCTATGCATATAAAAAGTTCGTTCAAATGACTAAAAAGAAAAAAAGTAAATATTTTGCTTCACATCTGTGTTGCACTAAAAAGTGTCCAAACGCTTGGAGTCTGATTGGCCGAAATCCGGAATGACTTTTGTCACAAATTTCTGAAACACCCGCAGAAATCGCTGTGGTAACCAGCTGCTCATCTGCTGACTGGATAGAGTTCTCTTTCCCAGTTTAATCCCCCCCAAACTTTTACAAGAAAACTTTGATTTAAAGGCACCTCAGGGACATTGGCGACTCTTTTGGGGGCATTAACGGCACAGATGTTGAAAGGGAATTTAATTTGTTCTCTTTGAGGTATCATTGTCATTAACAGCAATGCGTTTTATTTCTAGCGTCTTTCCACAGGAAGTCTCGCAATTCCACTTCCTCGCCCTTGTACAAAATAAAAAAGAAATCGCTGTTATTAGCAAGTCATAAATCACCAATTTTATGATGTTTGCTGCTATTTAAAAAGTCTGCCATGACGACGCAACAATTCCACGATTGAAAGCAATTTTGATAAGGTGGCAATTTTAGTGATGAATACAAATCCTTTTTTTCAAAGCTACTAAATGTTATTATTTTTTTCTCGTTTTGATCAATTCAATTGGATTTTTGCATAACTAATTGATAATGAAACATGAATTCAGATCACAATATGATTGTTCAGCACAATTTTCTAAAATTGACTTTTTCTAGAGAAATTGTTTTAGCATGCTATGAGTTCATTAGCTAGTTCATTTTGCATTACTTCTTCCATTCTAGGGCACTTACAGGTCACATAAATTCAATTTTGAATGATTTTTTGAATCAATTTTTAGGGACTTTCCGGTAGGCTTGGCATTCGTTTGTTACTTCCTGCTTTATTTTTGGGAATTTCCCTTTTGACTTCCTGTTGGTTTTGGAGTATTTATAGTTCCCTATTACATACCTGTCAACCTCGGCCAATTGCTCCCCTTATTGTTGATGGCAATTCCCCTTATTAAGTGATTAAAAACCTGTACAAATGCAACGTGGCACATATTTACTCACATAGGGCGCACTTAAAGATCTAAAATTTTCGCCAAAGTGGACTTGACTTTTGTATGCACTAAATCACATGTGTCAAAGTTGCGGCCCGGGGGCCAAATCTGGCCCGCCGCATCATTTTGTGTGGCCCGGGAAAGTAAATCATGAGTCCCGACTTTCTGTTTTAGGATCCAATTAAAATGAAGAGTATAGATGTATATTAAATTTCCTGATTTTCCCCCTTTTAAATCAATAATTGTCATTTTTTAATCATTTTTTTCAGTTTTTAGTTCAAAAATCATTTTGTAAAATCTAAAAATATAAAAAAAGCTAAAATAAACATTGTTTTAGATCTACAAAAAACTGAATATTCAGGGCTTTTAATCCAGTTCTTTTAATCCATTTATTAAAAAAATCTAAATATTATATCTATAATGATTTTTAATCCTGTTCTTTTAATCCATTTATAATAAAAAATCTAAATATTATATCTATAATGGTCCGGCCCACGTGAAATCAAGTTGACGTTAAAGCGGCCCACGAACCAACCCGAGTCTGACACCCTTGCACTAAATTCAAGATTCTGCAGATGCCACTGTATGACACTGACCGCTTGACTGTCTGGCTACATTGCTTGCTGACGTGCTATATTTATATAGTGAAAATGCAGAAGTGATTGACGCGCATACGCATATCATGCTTAAAGAAAGCATGACAATATTAGCAGTCATAATTTATGTTTTTGTCTGCTACCAGTGACCGAGACGATCCGAAATGGGTAAAACGAGATCGGTTTGACAAAAAAGTCCTTTAAAATATCCTATACAAAAGTTGTTATATGGTGTACACAATTTGAAATGATCAAAAAACGTATGAAATTCGGAGTATAAGCAGTATAAGTTGACAGTTATGCTTTTAACTGCCCCGCAGGCTGGGCCACTTCCGGCCCACCGGCTGCAGGTTTAACACCCCTCCTTTACACATTATGTTCTGAAGGGGTGACGGAAAGGTCAGGAGTTGAAAGCTTACCTCCCGTCGTTGCCGGAGAGCATCACGAACGTGGCGGCGGCACTCGCCGGCAACCTCCCCCAGCGCATACATTACGGAAAACGATAAAGATGGCGTATACCTGTAATTTGAAAACAGATGGTCGGGCGCTCTTGAATATGTATGACGATCAAAAAGTGTTTTTTTTTTTCTTCTCCCCCCCCCTCCCGTGCGCCAACCTTGATATTCACCCGGAGGCCAGCGAGGTGTTAAAACATTCATTTTAATAATGAAAAGACGCCACAGAGGAAAAGAATCTCCCCACTCGTTTTCGAGGAAGGTGAGCACGAGGGGGTCCGACATGCTCGTCGCGACCCGCCGGCTCCTTCAAGTCTGACTTTCCGACAGATTGTTCCGAACCGGCCATCTGCCGCCGGCGTTATTATTAAAGCGACCGCGTCTCGGCGTTTTGAAGGTAAAGATCTCGTCTACTTTCGTTTGGCAGATGTGCAAAATGGCAGGCAAACTCGGTGGCATTTGATAAGGAAAAAAAAAACAGATAAAGGTGTGGTGTCACTTGACTTTGTTGTGTTGAACTCGATCTGCCGCACACTTGATGTTTTTTATGTGCTTTGTTGGCTCGCCCTGTTGTAACATGGTGAAGTGCTATTTTTTGTGAGGTGGGACTATATAGTGGAGAAGAGCCTAATTCACTTAGGCTGGGCTGCCATTGACAACAATACAAATCCAATCTAGTTTGACCTGATCTTAATGGATTAAGCCATGTGTCAAAGTGGCGGCCCGGGGGACAAATCTGGCCCGCCGCATCATTTTGTGTGGCCCGGGAAAGTAAATCATGAGTGCTGACTTTCTGTTTTAAGATCAAATTAAAAGGAAAAGTATAGATGTATATTAAATTTCCTGATTTTCCCCCTTTTAAATCAATAATTGTAAGTTTTTAGTCCATTTTTTCTGTGTTTTTAGTTCAAAAATCATTTTGTAAAATCTAAAAATATATAAAAAAAGCTAAAATAAACATTGTTTTAGATCTATAAAAAAAACTGAATATTCAGGGCTTTTAATCCTGTTCTTTTAATCCATTTATTAAAAAAAATCTAAATATTATATCTAAAATGGTCCGGCCCACGTGAAATCAAGTTGACGTTAAAGCGGCCCGCGAACCAATCCAAGTCTGACACCCTTGGTAAGCGTTCAGTTTCGTTGGCGGCCCAAATGAGATAAACTGGTCCACACACTTCAAATTTCCGGTTGAGCTTCTGCAAATGCATACAAGCCAACTCGTATTTTTTCCTGTATTTTATACCTTTTTTGATCTTTTCAAACTGTGTACGCCGTATAGCAACTTTTGTACGTGTATATGTAAAACCGATCTCATTTTACTGTTCTATTCCCTTGGACTTACCATTTTAACTATAAATGTGCATTGGAACCAAAAAAAAAGAACTCCCATTAATATGTAAGTTACCAAAGCAAATATTTGCAAATGTCTTATGGGTAATTGCTCAGATAATCTGTCTGAACCGCAGAAATCAGACCATAGTATTTACGGTTTAGAGCAGTGTGCCGCAAGAAATTACAAGAAAAAATTTATTGTTACGAGATTAAAATCAAACAATTATGATCTTAAAATCTAATCGAAATATGCCGAACATTAAATCATAGATTGACATGAAAATGACGATTTCCATGCCTAGTAAAAAAGTTTCAAAACAAACTATTTAGCTGTATGTAGCCAATGTTGAAATCCATGAAGCCACCACCAACTAACTTATCATCGATGAACCATGTTTTTATCGATCCTTGCTGCATGTTTCACACACATTTTATCACACTTCAGTTTTCTTACTCCAGACTCTAACTTTTTTTTTGTCTTTTTCTCTCTGTGTCTCTCAGAGTATGATTTCCTCCATCGTCAACAGCACTTACTATGCAAATGTGTCGGCGGCAAAGTGTCAAGAATTCGGGCGCTGGTATAAACATTTCAAGAAGACAAAGGATATGATGGGTAAGCAAAACCGGCCCAGTTGGCTATTTAAAAAAAAGCCACACACTTTTGTCCTCCAGGCACAAACACACACAATTGCTCGCTAATACGATATGTTGTCTGACTAAGTACGTCTTTGTCACGCTGCCGTCACATGAAGCGGCTGACACATTTTTATCTTGTTATCTAATAATTTCAGATTACTCGGCACTCTTTAGCAGCGGAGCTAACTTTGCTTTGATTTGATCCAATCACGCCACAAATGGAGGCCTTTCTTTTTTTCTTTTTGCCGTCATTTGGGTCCAATTAAGTGCTGGAGTATACAGTAAAAAATCAAAAGGCTGTAATTTGTATGGTGAATTTGATGTTGGGAAAAAAATGGATTGGATTTTGTCGCATTTTTGAGTGGTCCATTTTTTTTTTCATTAGAAACTGAGATAACTATAATTTAAAGTAACAGTAGAACAATGGATAACAACTGTCTGAAAAGGCATGTGTCAACTAAACATTTTTTCTTATTACTATACCTAAAAAAACAGCAACAACATAACGTGAGTCATAGAGAAAAAAAACACAAGTTGCAGTTGATTATTAGTGGCCTGCCCAGCCAAAATATGAAAAAAAGCGTCCATGATAGTCTGATTATTCTGATTAAATAGAGATAACGCAAATAGAATTAGAACTTTTGAAATCTTTAACCCTCTTTAGGCAGATTGAATCGTCACTAATTAAAGTTGGAACAATTATTTGGAGTTATTTTTCTCCCTTTGTTTTAAAAAAACTGTATTTTGACGCAGGCATCCGCCAACCTTCTCAGCTGGAAGGCTACCTGGGCACCTGTGTCCTACGCGAGAGCCCTCGTGCTAATGCGCTAGGTAAGTTTTAGCATTGATATACTGTGCTACCTCTACTTACAAAATTAATTGGTTCCAGACCTTGTTTTGTTACTTGGATTTGTCATCAACAAAGCAGTATTTTATATGTAAATTCTCAAATTTGTTCCACGCTCCTCCAAAAATGACCAACTAAACCCTTTAAAAATGATCAAGGTGGCCTAATTTTGCATGAAAAATGTGACAAACACACAAAAATGAGAGAAAATAAGAACATGATTTATTACTTTATTAAAATGAATAACTTCATCTCATCTCATAATTCATCTCGCAATTTCAAAATTTCAAAGATGAGAGAAAATAAGAAAATGATTCATTAATTTATTAAAATGAAGCATGAACAAACTTTCTATTCGTGTAAGGAGGAAGCTAGCGTTAGCACAAAAGCACGTAAACACAGAGCTAAACAACTTGGTAATAAATAGAACTTGCAATATCATGGATGGATATTCGTCATTTCATTCGCAAAAGTAATTTTAAATAACTTAAGGGAAGGAAAAAAAACACGGAGACTTGTTTTTTTGAGACAGCCAATGAGAGGCCAGCGGAGACGAGAAAGATTATCAAGCAGGACGCAACGTTACCGCGGCAATTTCAAAATAAAATAACGTAACGTATTGACGTTTTTGGGGATTTCGTCATCTTGTTGTTGAGTATTGGTACAGTAATTTGCATATGAAAGTCTTTCGTAACCTGAAAATTTTGTATGTAGAAACATTCGTAAGTAGAGGTGCCTCTACACTTGCACGGAAACACTTAAAAAAAAACGCGGCCATTGTGTTTAAATTGGTCGTGTGGTTCTCAATTATGAGAAGGAATAAAAGAATAGATTTAATGAAAGGGTTGGAACGCAATTAATGGCACTTGAATGGAGAACAAATAGTTTACCTCAGTAAGCAGTTTTGGAATTCAATTGCTCAACATAAATTGAAGCAATTAAATAGTCTCTTGAAAATGTTCATTTTGCTAAAACCCCCGCATAAAGCGCACGATTGGTGCAATTTTAGGCGTATAAGCACTTTTTTTGTCCTTTTCTGGCTCAATGTCGAAAAGTCCTGTGTTTTGAATTCAACCGTACTCATTTCACAGCAAACAGCAGTTGGGCCTTGAAATTAATATTATTTTCAACTCTTTATCGGGTTTAAACGATTCTAAATGAATATAAAACTTCAGCGTAGAATTACGTGCCACAACCAGAATTAATTTAATTTGATTGTTGGTTTTATCAACATTTTGTTTCATGAATTACGTTTTCATTTGAAAAAAATAGTGTATAAAATAATAAAAAAAGAATACTATGATATTTATATTTGATCTAATAATTAAAATATGAAATTCAATTTTACTAAATGACCAAATAGTCTCTTGGCTTCAACTCACTTCCACTTGCCAAAATCAACAAAAAAACAAATAAGTGTATGTAAAAACCACAATTAAGTCCAAATACAATATTATAAACACACCATTTTGCTTAAACTAACTTTTATTGTAGCACTGAGTTGCAATAAACAGGTTATACTTCTCTCCACGCATGAACATGGAAGATAATTTGAAATACAAGCACACCAACTCATATCTCAAAGCAAAACTCTATTTAGATTAAAATGTCAAGATATACACTATTTCAATAATTACTATTTTCCCCCTCAACAATACTTTGATCACAACCCGCGGTTTCCAGCATGATCGGTAATGGAATGCTAATTGCTAACCGCTAATTGTCTTATCAATTTCCATTACTACTCACTTCTCACGTAACCTCACCCCTCCTCTTATTCCCTCCTTCACCCCCGCGGCCCACATCACGTTCCCATTGTTCCTTTAATCCCGGGCGCTTTTGTGGCACCAATCCACATGAGGACCACCTCCTCCTCCTCCTCCTCCTCTTCTTCCTCCTCCTCCTCCTCCTCCTCTTCTCTATTCAATTTGCATGGCGGTGCCCCCAGTGCTAAAACGCACACATTCACATCATACCATCAGAGACCCCTACGGCAGGGATTATGGGTAAAAGAAGACGTGATTATTACCGAGATGATATATATATTTTTTTGTTCCTCCCACCAACGCCATTTAGCCCCCTTCCCGTCATCATTTGTCTTTGACAAATGCTCCATAGACTCGTCTGAGCCTCACGTTTTGTGCCGGTTGACAGTCGGGAAACGGGCGCGACATCCGTCAACTGCTTAAAAAGTATACGTCTCTCCAATTTTTTTTAAATTTTTTAAATCTGAAATGAATGAAATCAAAGTGTGTAGGTGTTCACATATGAATACAGCCCACGGATTGACGTGCTAAGACAAAAGCGCTAATGTTCGCCATCTACGGCGAGGATAATCGATGTTACCAGAGTTTGTTATTAGTTGTCATCGTAGCATCATAAGCAAGATAAAGTTTTAAAAGTAAGATGAAAGAGACCGAAAAAATATATAATTTTTGTTTGATCATTTGGGGAAAAAAAAGCTGTTTCATTTTTCTGATGTGGGATGGCTAAAACTAATTAAATTAAAATTTAATTCAATATTTACAGGAAGCGGGCAGACATTTTAACAATCCAAGTACTGATTTGGCCAATCCAATTCGAGTATCTCAGGCAATGGTGATGTCATTAATATTGTTATCATATGGATTTTTGCAGTGTATACATCAAATATGTCAAAGTGGCGGCCCGGGGGCTAAATATGGCCCGCCACATCATTTTATGTGGCCCGGGAAAGTAAATCATTAGTGGCGACTTTCTGTTTTAGGATCAAATTAAAATGAAGAGTATGGATGTATATTAACTTTCCTGATTTCCCCCCTTTTAAATCAATAATTGTCATTTTTTAATCCATTTTTTCTGTTTTTAGTTGAAAAAAATCATTTTGTAAAATCTAAAAATATATATAAAAAGCTAAAAAACCCATTGTTTTAGATCTATAAAAAACTGAATATTCAGGTCTTTTAATCCATTTAAAAAAAAAATCTAAATATTATATCTAAAATGGTCCGGCCCACGTGAAATCAAGTTGACATTAAAGCGGCCCGCGAACCAACCCGAGTCTGACACCCTTAGTATACATAGAACTGATGACACAAAATGGCTGTGCTCGTAAACAGTTTCATTTTTTTGTGGTTAAATATGATTGTATTTTCCGGAGTATAAGGCGCTCTAGCAAGATGAGAAATGAGATAATATTGAGCTTTATTTTTGTCTGTGTTACTAGTAAATACCACTAGGAAAAAGGGGTCAGAAAATCTGAAAATTCTCTTAACCCACTACGAAATATGATTTTTGATAGTTGGCAGCTGTGGTATATTGTCTGTCCCTTTTGCAGTTCATAATTCCATTTTCAGACTGATTTCAGGGTTCGAAAGAGGGTTTACAATTCCAAATCAGGGTTTTATTGAGTATCTACACGCTACAGTTGTAAATAAATGTGTCTCATTAGTTGTGGAGCTAGTTTTCACCAAATTTGTTTTTTCAAAGAAAGTTTTCAGAATGTGATTTGATTTCTTCCCCACAGCCGAGATGGACGGCCTGTCCGAGCTCTCGCCGCCCGGCTCCAACCACAACCACAACCACAACCACAATCACAACCACAATCACAACCACAACCACCTGGGCTTCTCCCAGCAGCAACAGCCCATCCCGGGCAGCACGGCGGAGCAGACGCCCTCGTCGCCGGTGCCCCCTCTGTCCCACGCCCCGCCGCCCCCTCCCCACGCAGGCGGCCAAGCGGGCGGGCGGCAGCAGCCCCAGATGCCCCCCGGCCTGCACCACCCGGGTTTGGTGTCCACGCCCATCAGCCCCCAGCTGGTCAACCAGCAGCTGGTGATGGCGCAGATCCTCAACCAGCAGTACGCCGTCAATCGACTGCTGGCGCAGCAGTCGCTGTCGCAGCAGTACCTCAACCATCCCCCCGTCAACCGGGGCTCGCACGCCAAGCCGCTGGAGCCCCAGGTGGGCAACAACACCGAGGTGTCTTCCGAGATTTACCAGTGGGTCCGCGACGAGCTCAAGCGGGCCGGCATCTCGCAGGCCGTTTTCGCCCGAGTGGCCTTTAACAGGACGCAGGTGAGGAAAAATAAAATGGATGGGAAATCTGAAAAAAAAAATTCTGTTTGGAATTTGAACCAAACAAACCAAATTTGATTTTCATTTCTCACCAACCCAACCAATTTGAATTTCATTTTTCACCAACCAAACCAAATTTGCTTTTCATTTCTCACCAAGCAAAACCAAAATCAATTTAATTTTCATTTCTCACCAACCCAACCAATTTGAGTTTGATTTTTCACCAACTCAAACCAAATTTGGTTTTTCATTTTTCACCGACCCAAACAAACCAAATTTGATTTTCATTTCTCACCAACCTAAACCAAACCAAATTTGATTTTCATTTTTCACTGACCAACCAAATTTGATTTTCATTTCTAACTGACTAACCAAATATGATTTTCATTTTTCAACAGCCCAACCAATCTGATTTTCATTTTCCACCAACCATTTTTAGAACCCAGTGTGTCCATTTTAACATGTTTTTTCTGTGTAGTTACATTTCCACCCAATGATTTATACACATATGCTTTTGTTTTGAAATGTAGCTTTAACTTGAAAACGCATGACAATTTTCACTTGTTTGTTCGTCTCATGTAGTAAATGATGAGTTTCTGGTTGCCATGCCAATGGGAACTACCATTTTTTTCCCAATGATTAATCGCTAAAAGGGTTTATTTCTATAATTCCAAATATAGAGAAAAAGTCTCTTTTTGTTTGCACTGCCATGCATCTGGTTGCCATGGTCACTACACGCAGTTAAATGACAACCATGTGTCACAACCATTTCTGACATCTCTATCAATAATCCCCTATATGTGATCAATTTGCATGTTAACCCGTGTTTCGCTATTGTCTTGCGTGCGTCAGTGTCAAGGCTCCAGAAATAAAATGAAACCCGAAAGTGATCATCTATTAGTGATGCACTTCCCCTCCTCCATTGTACAAAATGTACCGTCTCGTACTCCAACCACAATCTGTTATCTGGCTGATAGAGGAATGTGGCCTTGCACGCCTTCTCCGAGTTTGTCTTTGGAGGATTATTTATTAGTACTTTGTGTTTTTTCCCCCGTTAATAAAAGCAGCAGATGGGGTGCAGGTGGAGGTGTTGATGGGGAAGCTTAAGGAGGAGCGGAGTATGTGATTTATGGCCAGTCATCAACTTGGCTTCCCCGCACCTCCCCTGCCCCTCCCAGACTCGGTACTCTCAGTTTAGTGTCGCATATTTGTGTACTTTGGGCCATTTAAATTTGGTATCCATCAGACAAACTCACGGGCATAAACACAGACAAGAAAGTAGGCGGTTGACATTGAATGACAGCAATTCCCTGATGGCTTCTCCAAATGTTCTTGTCTAGGGCTTGTTGTCCGAGATCCTGCGCAAAGAAGAGGACCCCAAAACGGCCTCGCAGTCGCTGCTGGTCAACCTGCGCGCCATGCAGAACTTCCTGCAACTTCCGGAGGCCGAGCGCGATCGCATCTATCAAGAAGAGCGGGAGCGGAGCCTCACCGCCGCATCCGCCATGGGCGCCGCGCCGCTTATTAGCACGCCGCCCAGCCGACCGGTTCAGGTAGGCGCATTCTGTCTCTATTTTTTTTTGTCAATTTGAAAACCTTGTGAATCTTTTACGGTCTCCTTATGGTAGATATGCTTGGCAAATTGTCATTGAAACTGGATTCAGGGGCAAAAATGTTTCCTTTGCCCAATTTAGGTTCTTCTAGCAGCGTGGTTTTAAATTTCGTAAAATCAGACTGTAGAGCACGTGTCAAAGTGGCGGTCCGGGGGCTAAATCTGGCCCACCGCATCATTTTGTGTGGCCTGGGAAAGTAAATCATGAGTGCCGAGTTTCTGTTTTAGGATCAAATTAAAATGAAGAGTAGAGATGTACATTAAATTTCCTGATTTTCCCCCCTTTAAATCGATAATTGTAATTTTTTAATCATTTTTTTCTGTTTTAAGTTCAAAAATCATTTTGTAAAATCTAAAAATATATAAAAAAAGCTAAAATAAACATTGTTTTATATTTATAAAAAACTGAATATTCAGGCTTTTAATCCAGTTCTTTTAATACATTTATTTAAAAAAATCTAAATATATCTAAAATGGTCCGGCCCACGTGAAATCAAGTTGACGTTAAAGCGGCCCGCGAACCAACCCGAGTCTGACACCCCTGCTGTAGAGGATGAGGAATAACAGAATTCAAGTTTTTAAATAATTTAGCAATACCCATACCTGTGTCAACCTTGGCTAATTGCTCCCCTTATTAATGATTGCAACTCCCCTTATTAAGCAATAAAAAATGTACAAATGCAACACGGCACATATTTTTTTACTCACAAAGAGCGCACTTAAAAGTCTAAAATTTTTTTGCAAAGTGGATGGGGTGCTTAATCAGTCAGTGCACTATATTCAAGATTGTTTAGATGTCGCTGTATGACGCTGACAGCTTGACTGTCTGTGTACATTGCTTGCTGACGCGCTATATTTATATAGTGAAAAGGCAGAAGTGATTGATGTGCATACGCATAACATGCTTAAATCAATATTAGCAGTCGACGATGACGTTTTCATCGGCTACAAGTGACCGAGACGATCCAGATTAGAGCCAAAACGGGTAAAACAAGATCAGTTTTACAAAAAACTTACTTAAAAAATCCCGCACAAAAGTTCTTATACGGCGTACATAATTTGAAATGGTCAAAAAACGTATAAAATACGGGAAAAACATATACGTTGACAGGTATGTGATATTGGGTGACCATTTCTTATCCAAATATACCAATATTAGCCCTTTGAGAAACCTATCAAAAACGGCAAAAACGTATAAGTTGACAGGTATATAAAATGTCCCCAAATCAATTTCTTTGAGCCCATAAACAGTACATTATACGACAAAATGCATAACCCAACTTTACCCAGTGGATACATTTTCCCTCCAATGGACATTTTTACTCTTAAACCGCGAACTCATATGATTCATTGGCAGCCCCAACAAAATGGTAAATAATATAATAATAATAATATAATTCTTGGTCAACGATCAAGACAAACTTTTATGGCAATGCTGCTTACGACAACATGCATTTTAGTTTGAGTTTGCTGACTCTCACTGAGGGAACGAAGCCCAAATGTACAACGACACAACTCGAGTCAGTGATCCGTGTTTAAAGGAACAGTACGTGCAAGAAGTGCATTTGTCAGCAGCATCCCGCCCGCCGCCGAGAGCGGCCCACAATGACTTCCTCTGTCTGGTTTTCGCATAGCCGCCCGCGTACAAAGCGCGCCCCGCCTCCCCCTCTTTTTAAATGACCACGTAGAAAGTCAAAAGTGTGATTGTGAAGCAGCGGAGGGCGCCGCACTTGAGCGCAAACGACGTTCAAACTGTGTTTGAGTGCCGGTGCAGTCGAGGAGAGAGAACACCCAAGTGAAAGAAGCCACTTGTTGAGAACTCCATCTTTTCTTGCTGTCCTTTCTAGGGGAAAAAATGCTAAATGTCCCCAAAAAAGGCACCCATTGCAAAGCCAAATTGTAAATTTGTATCCTGGATTGGATTGGACTTCTCTGGCTGTCAAAGAGTTAACAGATAACCCCTTTTAGCTTTTTTAATATATTTTTAGATTTTACAAAATGATTTCTGAACTAAAAACACAGAAATAAAGATTAAAAAATTACAATTATTGATTTAAAAGGGGGAAAATCTGGAAATTGAATGTACATCTCTACTTTTCATTTTAATTTGATCCTAAAACAGAAAGTCGGCACTCATGATTTACTTTCCCGGGCCACACAAAATGATGCGGCAGGCCAGATTTGGCCCCCGGGCCGCCACTTTGACACGTGGTGTACGCCATATGACAACTTTTGTACAGGATTTTTTAAAAGTAAATTTTTGGTAATACCGATCTCGTTTTACCCATTTCGGCTCCAATCCGGATCGTCTCAATCACTGGTAGCATACGAAAACGTCATCGCCGACTGCTAATATTGATTTAAGCATGTTATGCGTATGCGCGTCAATCACTTCTGCCTTTTCATTATATAAATATAGCAAGTCAGAAAGCCATCGACTTTGGAGAAAATGTTTTACCTTTACGTGCGGCCTATTTGAGTAAATATGTGCCGCGTTGCATTTATACGCTTGTTTTGGTTTACAAACGTCCTCTACAGAGGACAGATTTGAACTAATGGTAGTCAGAAGGCTATACAAATATAGCGCGTTAGCAAGCAATGTACCCAGACAGTCAAGATATCAACGTCATTCAGCGACATTTACAGAATTTTCAATTTAGTGCACCGACTGATTGGGCACCCCGTCCACTTTGGAGAAAATTTTAGACTTTTAATTGAACCCTATGTGAGTAAATATGTGCCGTGTTGCATTTGTACGTTTTTTTTTTATTGCTTAATAAGGGGAATTGCAATCATTAATAAGGGAAGAAAGTGGCCGAAGTTGCCAGGTATGCTACTTTAATCTGGATTTGCAAAGGAAAATCTCTACCAACAGTTTGCAATTAGCTGAAATGATCGTAATGTGCCTACCGCAATACTTTTTTTAGGATCTTAAGCGAGGTGTCGGCAACCTAGAATAACATAAACGACCTGTCAAAGCCGCTTGAACTTTGTAAACTGACTTCTGGTGCTCAAGTTTCCAAATTTCGTAGTAGGATTTTCAGTTGGAATTGAGCAAAATGTGGAAGTCATATAGTAGTACCCTTATGACTATTTCTAATGAAAAATAGTTTAAAGAAAAAAGTCGTAAAAAGCCAAGCGTTCATTTGTGGCATAACATCGTCATCTGTATGCTGATATCACTTCCTGGTGTGATTGGAAGCCCAGAGACATCTCTCGTGTAGATCTCCACATGCAATCCTCACCGAGATCACATGCCCACCTGGCCATCTGCCAGCCTCTCCTATATGGCGCGATGCGGCGTGAATATGCACGCATTAATCATGCCGGCTGGCAATTGAGGCCGCTGAGACAGAGGGAAGGTTTTTATAGGCTTATTAAAAAAAAAAAAACACCGGCGGAGGTATTTGACGTTAGCATGTAGGCCTCAAAGTTCTGAGATCGAGGGTTCCATCTCGCGTTTGGAACTTCCCATGTGGAGTTTGCATGTTTTGCCCAGGCTTGCGTGGGTTTTTTTCGGGTACTCGTGTTTCCTGCCACGTGCCCAAAACATCCATGCTATGATAGCTGGCTATCACGCTGAATTGCCGCGAGCTATGATTGGTTGTCCTTTGTCTCCTGGGATTGGCTGGCCACCAATCCAGGGTGTGCCCTGCCAGTTGGTTGGGATAGGCTCCAGCACCCTCTGCGAACTTTGTGAGGATAAGCGTTACGGAAATTTAATAAATAAATGAATACAGCGCACCTGATTATGAGATTCATCAGTGTACAGTATTTTTCATTTTCCTTTTTTTTATAAATGATTTTTTTTCTTGTTAATATATAAAAAAACAAATTGGAAAATATATCTGTTCATAAAATTAACTCCTGAAAAAAATTGATACCTTCAAACATCTGCTTTGCCTTTGGAAAACAATAATACAGTCCAAGACATTTTTTTGGCTTCAAATGTACACTTCCATCTTGAAATAACACACGTTATTAATACAAGAGGCGAAATATAATAATGGCGAAAATAATCGCTGAGTAATCGACCCAAAATTTTTGGGGAAAAAAACCCAGACACAAACCCCATCGCGCTCTTTCCACTCATCCAGGATGCCGATTCATATGCTAAACGTTTCCCGTCTTTATCAGGCTACTTGTTGCCTCGTCAAAGGAATCTTGTGGAGCGGCAACACGCTTGTGAATGAAGATGATTTGATTTTTGTGTTTTTAATCCTCCTGCCGTCGCAAATCACAGAGTGCAACGCATCAAAGTGTTTTTTTAGGAACGTGGCGGCCTCGTTGTTTTTGCAATACATAAAATGACGCCGTTGTCTCGTTTGTGTGTGTGTGCAGCCGCGGAGGGAAGACTGTAACAGCGTGCGCCCCGAAGACTGGAACCCTCGCATTCCTGTCGGCCTTTCTCCCGTAAGCAAAATGTTGTATTTTTCATTATTTTGGGCGATAGGGTTCAGTCATTGACAGCAATGGACGTCCAATTCAAAGTCAAAACGGATTGGACGTCAAGGGCGCCAAACGAGTTTGTGGGAAGGCATTTTTTTGAAGGCCAATCAACGGCTGAATAAAATTCCTCGTTGCAGATCCATCTATTAATCCTTTCTAACTGTTTTTATATTAAATTCTTTTTTTGGAGAAACTTTTTTTATTTGGAAAAAATATTTTTACATAAAAAGTCAAAGAAACAAATAGATTTTCTTTCTTAATTTTAAGGTTTTAAAAAAACAACTTTCAATTTTTTGGTCATTTTATCTTTACTTATAAAAGGAGAAATGAGAAAATAGTCTTTTTTCATGTTATGTTTAATTTATTCATTTAAAAATATATATTTAAAATGGAAAACTAAAAGAGAAAACCGTACTTAATGTATTTTCGGACTATAAGTCACTTTTTTCGTTGGACTACTCCAAACATTTCATAATTAGTCAATGCTTCTTGTTTAAATTTTTACTGTACCGTTTTTTTTCTGGTCTATTAGTGGCTCTTTTTTCATAGTTTGGTTCGGCGTGCCACTTATATTCAAATGCAACATGTTTTTATTTTTCTTTATATTTATATATATATATATATATATATATATATATATATATATATATATATATATATATATATATATATATATATATAATATAATATATATATTATATTATATTGTGTTATACTGTTCTTTGGCTGGTGCCACTTCTAGTTCTAAAAATCCATCTCATAAATCTAATTTTAAATCGATACCGTATTTTCACAACTATAAGGCGCACCGCATTACAAGGCGCACCCTTAATGAATGACACGTTTTAATTTTTTTTTCCATATTTAAAGCACACTGGCATAAGGCGCCCTGTATATTTTGGAGAACATTTAAGATTTTTAAGTGCGCTTTATAGTCGTGAAAATACGGTATTCTAATAGATACATTTCTTTTCTAAAAATTGGGCGGTAGAATAGTAAAAAGTAAAAATTCCCATCGCATTCCCCTTCTCCGTAGATGTTTTTTCTTGTGGATTTAGCATTTATTGTTGCTAGTTATTAGCGTGGCCATCCAACAAACAGGTAACTGTAAAATAACTGTCTTAAATGTATCTTTTTGGGGAGCAGGTGAAGCCGTCGCCGCTGCCCATCGAGTGGAACGGCAAAACGGAAAGCTGCATCCTAAACATCAACTCCAACATCTACGACGAGATCCAGCAAGAGATGAAGAGGGCTAAAGTCTCCCAGGCGCTTTTTGCCAAAGTGGCCGCCTCCAAAAGCCAGGTACGTGCGCTAAACACACACACGCAAAAACCGGCAAAAACGTGCGACCGCCGCAGAAAACGCGGCAATCACCAGTTATTATTAAACATTTCCACCGAGTCGGGAAGATTTCCACAATTGCACTCGATGAAAAAAAAGACGTCGCGAAGAAGGACAGGGAATAGATCGCCGTGGGAGGGGAATCATGCCGAAATATCTGCAAAGACTATTTTTTTCCTGCTGATTAGCACGATGACGCGCGCCGATAGCTTTGTTTGACCAAATTGCAGTTTGATGCACAAACCCGTGTTTTTTTTTGTCAAAGGGTTCAAAGACGGGGAAAAAGGGGGTGTTGGAGACATTTTTTCGTGGGGGAAACGCGGTTGTGTCTGGACGCCCATTCCCGCCTGCTCACTGGATGGCGGGCGGCGGTGAATGTGAATTGAGGAGCAGATAAGAAGTGTGCTAATTATGCCTGCGAAAGGGGGCCTGGGAGAGCACTTATCGCTGCCTCCATCTCGTAACGGGCGCTCCCCGGGCAGCTGGTACGCCCCCCCCCCGCCCCCTCGACCGAGCGAAAGCCTCCCACCCATCCGCCAAAGCAGCCGGCGTCGTCGAATCGCCGCATCGACGCCAGCCTCGTAGCCTTTTTCCCGGTCTCGACCCCCTCGGAACGCCGCTCTCGGCCCCCCGTTTGAACGTGCTGCTTTTCCGTGGGTTGGTTTGTAACCTGTAAAAAGCCATAGCGACTAGAAACTGCCGTGAACCAGTCAGAGCTGGATCCGCAACCTCGTAAAAGTTGACATCTCCGAAGGTAATAGTCACGAGAGAACGCAAGACAGGAAATACTTGGGGGGGGAAAAAAAAGAAGTATTTTTCGCCAGAGAGACATTCGTTATTAACAGCAGCGCACATCCCGGGAAAAAGTCTGTTTTTAATAATGCTATTAGTAAGCAACTTGATTTATATATGACAATTAGTAAAGTTGTGAAAATATTCACGGATGAGTCAACGTTGAAAATAAGCATTTGTGGTGTGTCATACTTTAATTTTTGATTCCTTCCCATAGCAGAAATTTTCCAAAGCGTATTATACTCTAGTACAGAGCAACATACGCTATTTAAGGGCCGTTTGGGGATTGCGTATTGAATTATAGAAAAGTATTAGAATATATTGAAAAAAAAATGAGATGTGCTATTTCGTTAAAAAAACGAAATCATTCAAAAAAATGCTTTTCTTCAAAATCTGACACTTCCCAACATTTTCCTATGAATTAAAATTCATTTAGAAATGGCAAACTTTCTTCTATTGGATTAAGATTACTGGGGGTCAATGTATCAATGTAGAAACTGTGACATAGTACAGATCTCCAGCAATATAAAACGCCATACGTTTCCATCAGAACCCCACATTTCTTTAGCTCATCTCCCCAAAACTTTGGCCAATAAACAAACCTTCACTGGCCCCTCCCCGTCAAAATGGATTGGACGCCTCACGCCGTGAATTACCAACCAGCTAACTTAACATTTCAGTCCAAAAATAAACTCCCCCGACCCCCGTGAGATCCAACTGACCCAAACGCGTCCCTCGACTCCAACTGACTTTGACACCCCTCACTTAAACCATCCCAACATCCCCAACAATCGCCAGGCGCTGAACATATTCCAAAGTTGCCTCCCGATCCCCGACACTTCCAAAGACTGCCAATGACTGGCGGGAAGGTGACGTGAACAACTGCCTGGTCTTTAAAGCGTGCTGGAAATGCCACATTTTGAATGCTTGTGGGTGAGGGGCTGCAGTTAAAGGCTGGCAGAGGCCTGCGATGGTTACGAGCCCTGAGAGAGAACAGGATGGCAACCGTCCAATCGCCCCCCCCCACCCTTTCGTTTTCCAAACACACACATACACACACACACATCCACATCCACAATACAATCAGAGAGGCCTTCCCGTCGACATATAGTCATCGCACACACACATTCGCCTGCAACAGTAAACTAGTGTTTACTGCTTTTCTACTCCAGGGAGCACTTCAGCACCTCACTTTGATTCCCAGTGAATGAAATATCGAATCCAGCAGAACCAGAACCGGCGACACGCACAAGCAATCCCACATCAACGTAATAGAACCGTGCCAGGCTCAATGGCGAGGCCTCTTTTGCCACCCACCCCCATTCTTTTCCAGGACCCCCGTCTGGGCGTCCTGCCAGTCCAGCCCATCCTCCACTCGCGTGCTTGTCCTTCAAACACGCATCTTCAAGATGGAGTTTTTTTTTGTTTTTTTCCCGACACTGGCAATGACGTCTGATTCAAAATGTTTATCGTGATTTTTAGCTCGAGAGGCTAATATCGGGATTTACCGCGGGGAGGCTTAAAAAACGATTAAATTGACCAATCTTGATAACGTGGCTTCAGAAGACATTCAGTTCTTTGAGTAGGTCTTACATTTCGGGAAGTTTTAATTACGATGCCTCGCGTGAAATTGCCTCTTTACGTCCTACCGCTAAACTAGCGTATTCCTTCCGCACGTGGTGCCCCCCCCTCGTTAACTAAATTTAATTGAATTGAATGTCTTTATTGTCATTATACAAGTACAATGAGATTTAAAGTGTCACCATAAAGTGCTCGACTACGCCGTGACTACTCTATAATGGTACATATAGACAGGTAGCATATACAAAAGATAGAATTTCAGTTCAACTGCTCCACCATTAAAATGTATTCATTGAATTGAATGCTTTTATTGTCATTATAAAGTATAATGAGATTTAAAGCTTCTGCCACAAAGTGCACAAAAAAATAACAAACAAACAGACAAATAAATTATTAATAAATAAGTAAGGAATAATCAATAAATAAGTGGTCAACATAATAATAATTACTAGGAGAAATATTTTTTTTACAATTAAATCATTAAAAACATCAGTAGTTACAACATGAGTGGAAAAAAATAAAATAAAATAATAATTATGAGGTAAAAAGGACAGGACTTGTTTCAAAAGAATACAAATATTACTAGCATGTGATCTATATTGGAGCTAACCATAATAGGTAGTCAGGTAGAAAAAAATATATATATTTAAAAAAATCTGAGCAAACATGGTCCAAGGATTTAAACAGGACTTGTTTCAAAAGAAAACAAATATTAAATAGCACATAATTTATATTGGAGCTGACCGGTGGCAAAAATCATCAGTGATTTGTCCATTATCAAGAATAATTATGGCAGCTCTATTAGTATGTCCATAAATGGCAATATTTTTGCTCACATAAACACCAGCGGAGTAAAAACTCGCCATTTGACTTCCGACCCGACGCTTTGTCGCCATTGACATCGACAGTCAATCCTGAACTCGCCAGGCTCAAATTAACGCAAGGCAACACAGGTTGGTTGCCACAGGGGGGGAGGGGAAGCGGCGTGGGTAAAAGTGGGGTTCATTCCATTGGCAAGACTTTTATGTCGCAACATTCCCGACACTTCCTGCGAGGAATTTCACAACAGATGGAATCAGAGTCCCTGCTGTCATAAAACAAGCACCCGGGGAACCCCGGGCTCAAAGCCCTCCGACTCGTCAATGACCGGTAGAGAACGCCACCGACGCAACGCCCGCCCCGCCAGGATCCCGCCGCCCGTCCCTACACCGTCCCCTTCCCCTCTCCTTCTCCCTGGAAGAGGCTACGCTAATTAGCCAGGCTCTAATGAGACAGAATGGCACTGATCTGGTCCACCAGAGGGGGGTGTGCGAGGGAGGAGGAGGGGGCGGGGTTTCGCCGCTATGCAGTAGTACGGGAGGCGGCGAGGGGGGGGTTGGTGGATGCCATCTGTCGCCCTGCATTCGCTTGGCATGGCGGTCCCGGGAGGAGAAGGAAGGGTGCGGGCGGTAGGCCGCCATTGGTCGGCGTGGGGGTAAGGGAGGGTGACGACATCGCTGCAACGGCTGCCATCTTGTTTTGAAAATGACTAATTGGCTGGAATCACTTTAGTGGACCGACGTGATTTGTAGCTTGGGCGCGCGTGTGTGGCAGCGCTGCGTGAAAGGGCTAACTCTGCGCTTTTTTGTCTTTGAGATGAAGTGACTTGCTATTATTTGGGGAAGAAAGGATGGATGTTCGTCGGGATTGTTTTTTTTTTAATGCTTGTGTAGCGCTTTTCTGACGTTTTTGTCAAAGGGCTTTGTAGTCATTCGTTTGTTGTCATTGAGGGGGATCCCGTGTATCTTGACTGGGACAGGCTGGCAGCAAAGTATATAACATTTATTGTATTTTCTTGGCATATATGGCGTATTTGTCGCTGAAAAAATGATGACTGAATCGAGGGTACGGCTTATATGCGCACAAATTAGACTTGACATGCACGAAACTGCAAGACGAAACGCCATAACGCAATTCTCATTTGGAAAAATTATGCCAAAGTAATAAAAATAGACAACCACTCCACTCAAATGCTTGTAATAGCCTGCTAGGAGGCTAATGTGGCTAACGCAATCAGTGATATTTTTTTAGTGATCCACTGATCACTGGGTCAGTTTCATTATTTTTTTTAATGTTAACATGCAAAATTTACTTTGTCGTCTTTGTAAATATAGTTTATTTTTAAAGCAACTCTTACTCTTCTAGTAATTGCAATCCAGTTTTTTTTTATTTTATTGAAATAACATCTGTTGAAGCATTTTTTTTACAGTTTTTTTTTTGACGAATACAACGAGTTCTCCTAAACTTGACCTTTTTTGTCATTTTTTGGAACATGTGTGATTTCCAACAACATCCACTTATGAACCAAATACAGCTTGGAAACAAGATCATAAGAGCTTCTCTACATTGATTATTAACAAATATGTTTTAATGTCCCCCCCAAAAAAGCGCCACAGCTCACTCGTGTTGTTGATCTTTAAACCAAAAAAATAAAAAATAAAATCCAGGCAGATGATATCTGGCAACCCCCAGGGATTCAAAAAGAGGCAGCGTCTGTTTATTAATTTATTCATGTATTTATTTATCTCCCGCTTGCTTATTAGGTTGCCATGGGAACCAAATGGTCTCTTATTGCGGAACTAGAGAGGCAGCTGTCTGAATAATTAATTTAGGGAATGAATTATCTGGCAAACGGCGGCATCCTCCCCTTCCTTCTGAAAATGAGCCTCTCTTTTTAAATTGTTTAATGGACGGTGGAATTCCCACCAGTTTGCACCCCCCCCAAATCCCTTTCCTCCCTCCCTCCCTCCCTCCTTCCTCACCTTCCTCCTCCCGTCGTCACTGAGCATGCTCAGAGCACTTTTTTTGCGACTCCCCAGTCATCTCGCTAGCGCCACCTCTCACCCCATCTGTCGGCTCAGGCGCGTCACTCGGCGCCTACCTTCCGCCTCCAAAGACGCGGTGGCGGCGTGGACCGCTTGATTACTGAATAAAGTTATCTAATCTAATAAAAAGTTATGTAATTACGCTCAAGAGAGGGAAAATTATCTGGACAAGAAATAGCTCGCAAGTTTTTAGCGCTAAGTGACGACTATATGGAGAAGCATTGGCGCAGGTTGAAAAGTTGGGAAAGATTTTGTTTAAGACCCTAAACATTTTTAAAAATGGTATTATACATCATTTTTTTCTGCTCTGTAATTATTGTTAGCATGTCTTTGCTAAAGGTAAGCACATTTATAGCGTATTTTCTCGCATATATGCCGTATTTGTCACTAAATAAAATGATGACTGTATCGAGGGTACGGCTTATATGCGCACAAATTAGACTTGAATGCACGAAACGCCATAACGCAAAACTGTGTTTTTTTTTACGGTCATTTATTTCAAAATAGAGAAAAGATAAACAGATAAAACGCTAAACAAAATTTATTTTGACGTCTATGAATGAAATTCAAGAAAAAACTCACTTACTTGCCATTGCTAACGTTACTTACTTTTTGAATTTATCTTCCTTACGATATTGACCCAAATAATGTGCAATCCAGCAGACGATCTTTTCAATTTATACAGTATCTTAGAAATACCAGGTGCGATGATTTTTCTTAAGATTTTCCCTTCAACGTAACACATTTGTACTCCCGATTAAAACCATGAATATAGAGGTGAAAATTGTGAACCAGGGGCATCTTATACAAGAAAAATTGTAAAATTCAACGATTTTAAGGCAATTCTAACGGTGCGGCTTATACGTGGAGGCGGCTAATATGCGAGAAAATGAAAAAACTCTCCCCCAAAAAGGCAATTTATACTCCAGTGTGACTTATAAATACTTTTGAAATGTCTGAAATTTCCGATTATTACTTATTGATTTTTTTGGGAAGCTTCTTGCTTATTTGTTGCTTCCTGCTGATTTTTTTTTGACCATTTCCAAATGACTCGCTGTTGGTTTTGGGGCATTTGAAGGTTTTTGGCTGCCATTGACTCTGCCATTTTGACTGCAGTGGGTGAAAAATCAAATATGACCGCGGCTAAAAAGTGCAGTCGTCTAGTTTTACAGCACTTGCCTCGAAAAAAAACGCATTTCAATTGTGCCGTACACCCTCGCGGGCCGCATCGGTCGCCCTCGCGGGCCACTCCCGGCTCGCGGGCCGTCGGTTTGACAACACTGGTCTAAATAAACGATGGATCCTCAGCATTCCGCCATGTCGCCACGGGTCAGTTAGCACGACAGTTTGAGTGCGACCCCTTCGTTTACCACCTGAACTTCCACGTCGTCGTTATTAAAGAGTCTACGACGGCGCTCCACGGAGGGAGCAGAGGCCCGGCCCACCGGCGACGGGTTGAGCCCGTTCCCGCCCGTTCCCCCCGACAGAGACCACACAGGGCTTGTTCTGAAGCCCATTCCGGCTAATCTGATCAGGCAGGCAAATACGCCGGGAAAAGCGCTTTAATGATCCCCCTAATTACCTCAAGTCAATACCAACTGTATTATTAGACTGGGGGAAAATATTCCATTAGGGTGCCCCCCGTGGGAGAGTCTGCCCCCGCCCTGCCCGGAGCGAGACCGCCCCCCTCCTCCATCCCCTCCCCCCTTCTGGCTTGTAATTAATTTTATGTACACACTTAGGAATGCGCAAGGTCGCACCTGCAGCCCGGAGCCGCCCGACTCGCAAGCGCCTAATCAGATCTGTCATAATTACCATGCTGCATGCTTGTGACACACGCCGGCGAATATTTCAATTTAACGACGGCCCCGTGCACGTGCACGCGCGTGCACGTGTCCGCTGGGGGAAATATTAAGGGCGATAAACGTGCTCATGATGGCGCTTGTGTCCACTCGCTTCCTCCTTTTCTTTTTTTAACACATCATCATCATCATATTTTGGTCTGCAATCATTACGCAATGCGTTCTGCTAAGGAGTTCTTTTATTATTTGCGTATTTGGACCAGGTCACCATTGGATTATTTTAATAGTTGATACGTTGCTGATTTTTTTTTTTCCGACTAATCGGCTCTTATATGATTCACATTTCTCGCTGCTGTGTTATTTTTGGATTAGCATTTTTTGCTGGAAGTGTACGTTAGCAAAAAAAATATGCGTCAAAGAGAATATTTTGTAATATTATTGTTTTCCAAAATAATACTGATAATGAATGACCGCAGAAAATACAAATATTTCATTACTGCTTTTCTTTTTTGGGTGTTTAAAATAGTTTTAAATTCAATTCATGAAACATTTAAAAAAACGAAAAAGTGCAATTTCTTTTTTTTATTTTAAAAATTATATATAATATTATTAAAATAATATTTATATAATTAATAATATTTTGTAAAAAATAAATTTGAAATGACTAAATTCTAACGATTAATCGACCATCAACATAGTTGTGAGTTAATTTAATTAGTGGACGATTAATCGTGGAATTCCATTACCGCAATGATATTTTGGACAGAAATTTGGCAGGGATCTTTTTTTAAAAAAAAAATCCTCACAGTAAATCAGAATACCTGAATCTTCACTTTAGCTAAAAATCATAAAAAAATATTTTTTTAAGGGATTTAAAGGTCAACCTACGCAATGCCCTAAAACTTCAAGATATATATTTATCAAACAAAATGTGTCTACTAGTTAAATGCTAACATATCATGAGAAACCTCATAGACTAGCTCACAGTAATTAGCATAGAATAGCATTCACTAGCTGCCGACCCTCCCAGTTGAAAAGAGGGAATTCCCAAGTTAATCCTCTTAAATTCCATTTAATTTTGCTGGTGTTTTTTTTCCTTTTTGACCTTTTAGTCTTGTGACATTTTCATTTTCAACCCATACATTGTGTTCTTTCTTCAATGTTTACAAATCCTAAAACTAACCTAATACTTTTTGACACATTCTTTAAGAAGGCTCTTTTTGAAAGTCCCCAAAAAACACGGGATTTTCCGACTTAATCCAATCAAATGAGCGTTTTTTTATTTTATTTTTTTTAAACCCAATGTTGCACTTAAGAATAGTTTCTTAGGGCAAAAAAATGCGTTTGATGAGTGCTGGAAGCAAACTTGTCAGCCAATTACAAACACTTATTTAGCTGACAGTCAATTTGCTGCTACTCTGCCGGTTGCTAATTCAATAAGATCAGTCACGATTTATCATCTTAATTACGCTTTGATATTAGCAATTAAAGCCCGTATTTGGATTAAATCACAACCCGTGCCTTAATTGACGGAATCAGACGTTGCCTCGTCGTTTGTGCGTTTGAAATGCAGCTGCTGTTGTTGTTGTTGCTGCTGCTGCAGCTTCACCGCCATCTTGGCGCATTTTTATCCCCCATCTGCCCCGGAATTACTCGAATTCAGTGAACGGAGAACTGTCGTCTTGAAGAGTTTGCGCGGTAAAACGCGTTTGTAGACAAAGTCAAATCGTAACAAATGGGTCTTGACGTCGATCCAAATTTCGAGGTTGTTTTTGCTAGCATGGCAGCTTAGATATCAAGTTTGAGTTGCTAATTAAATTGCCTAACCTTGCCTTCTATTTTTCTATTCCGGCACCCCTTCAAATGACCACCTTGAATCTAAATCACAGATTTAATGTTTGTTTTGTGGCATGATTTCTGGACTTTTTTGTTGGTCGTCTACTAATAGACACGACTTCACGTTTCATGTTGCCAGCTGAAACTGGTTTGTCATTGTTCCAATTTTAGGACCTCTGCAAATGACCGTCTTTTAACCTAAATCACAGACTTCCTGTTTATTTTCTAGCATGGTTTCTTGACGTTTTTGGGGGTCTACTCCTAATAGACACACCTGTTAATGTAACATTTACAGTTTTTTTGAATGACGATCCCTAACAAAAACAGGCTTTCGGTGGTAAGAGATGACAAAAAAAATTATATATAAATATAAAATATAAAAAAAAATATATTGTATATTGTATATTTTTTTAATGTTTAATTTTATTTTTTTATATTTATTTATGTATTTTTTATTGTATTTTTTTGTTTTTATTTATTTCATTTTTTAAATAGTTTTATATTTATTTATGTATTATTTTATTATTAGATTGTTTTATATTTTATATTATATAAATTGTTTATTTTTTTGTAATCTGTTACCACCAAAAGCCTGTTTTTGTTAGGGATCGTCATTCGTGGGATCGTAATATATATATAAAAAGTCGCAAAAAAGTGTAATTTATAGTCCGGAAAATTGAGTAAATGTGCTACGGATTGCACACTTGTACTATTTTAAAGCATTTTTTCCACGACTGGGAATTCCTCAAAATATCAACGCGTGATTCGTATTTTTTAGGCCTTCCGTACTTAAGCGAGACACAATTAGCATTTCCCCCGATTTGCTTTGAAGGTGAGCCTGGCGAACGTTTGCGAGCGCGACCGGCGCAGGAATAAAAGATGCGCTTAAAAGCCAGCGTCGCCACGCAGATGTTTAATGTGCTCCATTTAAGATGAACTGGTCATTTGCCTTTGGTTATTCTTTATGCTCCATCTGCCCGTGTTTGCTCGCTTAAACCGCCGACCCCCACCCTCGCAAAAGCGCCTCCCGCGTTGGCCCTGACGCGAGCCGCCCCCCGATCCGCCGCGCCATTGTCCTCCCGAGACGGCTTTTCCTGCGCCGTCAGTCACCGTGTGGTGAGTCATTGTCGTCCAGTCGGCCCATTGTTTTTCGCGAGAGAGGTTGCGACCGCTCGGATGGTGCGTCACGTCACCGGGCGATACCGGTCTTGACTTCGTATTAGGATGATTTGCTGGGAAAGAAAGAATTATGTTACGTTAAGTATGAGTCAGTGTTAAATCCTCTCCTTAAGACGTCGTGAGTGGCGATTTCCAAGCGGAATTCCTTTATCCGTTTGTCCCGGGGGCCCGTTTGTCGTTTTCGAACAGACGAGTAGGACAGGATATTTTCTGGTCAAACTTTTGCCACGCTCAGCAGATCCCACGTCACTAGGTTGCGTCACTCATCAATAGAGCGGATTATTAATTTGGATGACCACGGAGGGGCGTTAAATTGAGCTAATTTTTGGTTGTTGACGGTTTCGGAATTTGTAAGCTTGTGATTTACTTAGTCGCTCGGCACTGTGGTCGGAGGGAGGCCAGCCCAGACACGTCTCGTGACCAATAAAGGTCGCCAAAGTGAAGCATAGTTGCGGCAAGCCTCTTTGCGTGTCCAAAATGAAAAGAAAGGCGGTGACGGGTCGTTTATGTTAGCCGAGGCTGTCGGCAGAAGACGTCATGAGCACCCCTGATCTAGTGGATGTGTAAAACAATCCTTTACTACAACCACTACCACTTCTACTACAGTAATCCCTCGATTATCGTGGTTAATGTAGACCAGACATGGCCGCGATAGACGAAAAACCGCAAAATAGGGTCACCCCTATTTAAAAAATACATATATATATATAAATGTGTTTTTAAATATGTTTTTAATATTAATATATATATATATATATATAGATGTATTTTTTAATATTTTTTTAATATATATATATCAGTTCCGTTTGCGAATTTCAGCGTGGATTTTCACATTTTTATGAACTTCCAAAAAAACATTGAATTAACAAAAATAAAATTCCTCACGAAAAAAATGCGATGTAGTGAAGCCTCGATAATCGAGGGATCACTGTACTGCATTTTATAACCCATTGCAGTTTATATATTTATTTAATAGGCACATATTAATGAACATATATATGTAAATATGTTAGCTGAGGGCTGGAAATAAACGATCACTCATGCTAGACAAACATACACAGGCGTAGCACAGTTTTAGACAGCGTTGTGATGGCAATTTTGTTGGTCTAACAGCCAGGCTTTAAGATGATTGGCCAAGAGGTTCAGAGATGGGAGTTGACGTATGTTAATTGCTATTGAGTTCCAGGTATGAACAGGGAAGGTGCTTTGGTTAATTTAGCGCTCTTTTTGAAGGGAACTACACAGTCACCTCTAGAGCCAGCCCTTGTTGATGTGTTGGAATTTTTCAGTGCAAAATCTTGGAGGAGGATCTTTGTGTTGCAAGATTTTGTAATATGAAATAAATTTACATTCGTTAAAGGTGCGTCTTCTAGTGCTGAAAATACGTTAGTATAAAAATCCAGTCCATATTTGAATGCAGTTTGGTCTTGAAAGTAAATCGACCACACTCGATGGGGTTTCATTTGGGCAAAACAATGATATACTATCTTCGTCTTGCTTGTGCAGTTCATTTAAGGCCATTTTTTCCCTTTTTTTTCCTTCCCTTACGAAAACCGTCCGCCCCCTTTCTCCCAGTTCTTCTGCAATTATTGCTTATTGTGGCGGGAGACGGGCATATGGCGCGCTCCTCGTCCCCGCCAGATGGGCGTCCACTCTGGCGGAAGCTATTTCCGAGGCGCCGCACGTTTTTTTTGTCTTTTTTTTTTTAATGGAATAGTTTCATCTGAACGTGCAAGATACCGGAGTGAAAGAAAATAATTTGTCTTTTTTTTTTCTTGAGCCATTGACGGCAACACACGATTGGACGTCTATGGCGGTCATTGGCATCGAAACGTCTATACTGGAATAATCTAGGACACGAAAAAAGACAAAGTGACGGGCATCTGTTGGTTTATTTGATTTATCCTTCGGGCTGATGTCAGCCTAATAACCACCAAATTAGATTAGATGGGAAGCTTTGTGCGTATATGTCAAATTGCGCCGTGCGCTGTGCTGCTGTTTCGGGGAGCCACGCTTCCAAAAAAAAAGGATTTGTGATCATCCAAATGTTTATTTCGCTGTTTTCGTTCCTTTGTGAGATGTTGAACTAACTGCCATTGTAAAGTGACTCCTCAAACAATTAGCAAATAGCAAATATTTAGCTAGTTCAGTGTTTCCCAACCTCTTTTGAGCTGCAGCACAGCAAAAATCTTTTACAGTGGTACCTTGACATACGAGCAATTTGAGATAGGAGTAAAATTTTGAGCAAATATTTATCTCGAGATACGAGACAAATTTTGATATACGAGCAGATAGCGGACGCGAGACGCTGCTCATAAGAACATGATGGCCACTGTCTTTCCCGTCGCAACTCCCTCGTATAATGTCTCTACGAGCACTGGGCGGAGCGTTGCATTTTTTTACCGTTAGACAGTGCGAATGGTGGATCGATCGCTAATACGAGAGGAGTATATACTAGTTGTCGTTGGCAAGTGGTTGTGCGTTATCCTATTGTGAGGACATTTGAGTGCATCGTTTTGGGATTTTATTAACCTCGATAGGTTGGATCTGAAAGTCAGGGTGGAGGCGGGGCAAATAGAGCCAACCCGGGAGAAGAAAGGTATCAAAATTTAAAACAAAATTAGAATTAAGTTTAGTGTAAGGTTAGATTAAACATATTTTTGAGTGTGTCAGCATTGTAATCCAAGTTCATTTAAAAAAATTATGTTATGTTATGAGCGCGTTGCCGTGCAAAAAGTACCCCCCCCTCTCGCCCACCACAAAATCCGTCTAATTTTAATAATATTAAACACATTTTAGTAGTATTAAACCACGAGTTATTTGTTACTTTGTTAATAGATGGCGAATTAGAACAACTAAAAAAAAATTTCCAATCCAAAATCCTGTTTTTGGTGTTTTTTCAGAGGGTTGGAACAAATTAATTTGTGTTTTAGTTCATTTCTATGGGAAACGTTCATTTGAGTTCCAAGTAAATCGACATACGAGCTCAGTCCCGGAACGCATTAAGCTCGTACCACTATTTTAAAACTTTGTCGCCTATACCAACAATAGTCATTCTCATCAAAGATTTATCAGCAGGAATCACGTAAACCGCCAAAATTATTCCAAAATCTAATTTTTCACCATCTCTGCGGACTCTGAGCAATTTTGGTGCAAAAATAAGTCATGTCATTTTTTTTTTATTGCATCATTTTGACTTTTCTCCTAAATGTTACTTAAATCTCCTAATATTACGGAAAAAAAATGTGTTCACGCAGACTTTACGTCGCCAAAAGTTGATGCTATATTTAAACTGAAATAGATGACTGAAACCAAATGACCAAATGTTTATTTTTAGGACAGCCGGCTTTAGCAGCAAATAAAGGCAAACCGCTGTACATCTGTTGGCTTATTTGGTTTATCCGCCGTCCGAGGTCAGCCCGATGGCGCCCGATCACCAGCAAATGAGATTAACTGGGAAGGTGCTGCTTTTTTGTTTTTTTTGAGTCACTGGGCAGCTTGTGACTTCCATCGGCCCGCTGAATCGCGCCATTGTGCCATTTCTGAAGCGCGAAACGCTCGCAGACGGCTTTACGGGCGCGAACTGGCCGCTTCTCGTTCGGTGGTCGGGAGGGGGACGTTGACCCATTATTAATTAGGTGACCCAGAGGCGGAGGATTACGTACGGCGCGGTCTCGAGGCAGGTGCGCGGCGGCCGACGTTGCGCGCTAATCCCGGGCTGTCGCCGATTATTGCTGGGATGAAGCTGTTGGCGGCATCTGGGAGCTTGTCAAACATCTACATGGGAGGATTTCATACCTCACTGAGTCACCTGCGCGATATTTACATAAATAGCTTCAATACTACTTTGCTCCGACACCCCCCCTAGCCCGCCGCACACGCCCTTATGGATACATCCTGATATGATGTGCCCTCCAAGGCTTCCGATAACATTTATCAAATGATAGGGCGATACAGCAACTTTTCATTTTCTGAAGCGCTTGTCCCTACAAGGGTCGCGGTAGGGGGTGCTGGAGCCTATCCCAGCCAACTGGGGCTGGGGACACTCGGAAATTAATCTACAGCGGCATAGTGGACGAGTGGTTCTCACGTCCGCCTCAACACTCAATCTCAAACCTTCCTGTGTGGCATTGGCTTTTTCGCGTGGGTTTTCTCTGGGGACTCCCGATTACTTCCCACTACCTAAAAACATGCTGGCTACGCAAAATTGTTCCCAAGTATGAGAGTGAGCGTGATTGGCTACTTTTGCCCTGCAAATTGGGTGGCAAATAGTTGGTTGGGATCGGCTCCAGCACCCCTGCACTTTTTTTTTTGATTTCACAATTGGTCTAGAAATACCTCAAATTAATCAGGGGGGCGTGGTGATACCAATTGATAATTTCCCAACTGAATTATATTATTTAACTTGAAAATAGTCACTAAAACTAATCAAATATATTTTTGATGATTCATTTCCCTCCCCTTTTTAAAGCTTTTTTCATGGAGAGACCTTTTCAAATGAATAGAGGAGAATAATACCAAGTGTTCATTTTGTGTTTCTCATTTTTCCGCTTGAAAAAAAATCCTTAATGATAGCACATGCTTTGTTTGCTTCAATTGACCTCAACGAAATGATTAAAAAAAGTTTGAGGAACCTGATTTCAGACAATTAGGCCATTGGCATTGCGGTTGCTAAAATTGATGAATTTGTCTTGCCTAGACCGGTTCCCATTATGCCTATTTAATGTTTGTTGTTTTTTATTTTTTGGTCCATTTTAGGGTACTTACAGGTCACTTAGTGTAAATTTTGCATAATTTCCTATTGATTTTTTAGAGACTATCTGGGATGCTTCTTGTTTATTTGCTGCTTTTTGCTGATTTTTGGGCATTTTACAGGCGACCAGTTGGTTTAGGGCATTTTAAGGTTATTTTTTAATACATTGGCTGCCATTGAAGACGCCATTTTGACAGTAGGGGGCGAATGGACAATTGTGATTGTGGATAGGACGTTAAGCAAAGTGCAATTGATCGCACAACTTACAAAATGAAAGCATTAAATTCTGTACACTAAAACCAATTGCAACCGTTTAGAAGCAAGCTCTGAATTGGTGGCCAGACAATCATAGGGCACAAGGAGACAAACAACCATTCACGCTCACACTCATACCTAGGGACAATTTAGAGCAGGGGTGTCAGACTCGGGTTGGTTCGCGGGTCAACTCGATTTCATGTGGGCCGGACCATTTTAGATATAATATTTAGATTTTTTTGATAAATGGATTAAAAGAACTGGATTAAAAGCCCTGAATATTCAATTTTTTATAGATCTAAAACAATGTTTATTTTAGCTTTTTTAAAATATATTTTTAGATATTACAAAAATGATTTTTGAACTAAAAACACAGAAAAAATGGATTAAAAAATGACAATTATTGATTTAAAAGGGGAAAAATCAGGAAATTTAATATACCACTATACTCTTCATTTTAATTTGATCCTAAAACAGAAAGTCGGCACTCATGATTTACTTTCCCAGGCCACACAAAAAGATGCGGCTGGCCAGATTTGGCCCCCGGGCCACCACTTTGACACATGTGATTTAGAGTGTCCAATCAGCCTAGCATGCATGTTTTTGGAATGCAGGAGGAAACCGGAGAAAACCCACATAGGCTCGGGGAGACCATGCAAACTCCACACAGGTGGACCGACCTGGAATCGAACCCAGATCCCCCCCCCCACCGTCAGGCCGACGCGCTAACCACTCATCCGCCGAGCCGCCCTAAAATGTACTGTCCCTTTGTTAAATAAATCCCACAGGCCGCAGGTTTGACACCCCCGTAATCGACGTTTGCGTTTAATGAAATGGACGTCCTGGCAGAGAAGGGGAGTTCCCGCCGTGCGGGCTTTGATTGGCTCTGCTACTTTGGGTTTAATCCTGCTGCTTTGCCGAGTGTTTGATTTGGATTACGCCTTCGCCGTCTCGCATTGGACAAGACGAGCAAGTGTGTGTGTGTGTGTGTGTTTGTGTGTGTGTGTGTCCTCCCTCTCTGCCGAATCAGCTGAAAGCACAGACGGCCCAAGTGGAGCCGGGTCCAAATCCCTCTGCATGCAAATTAAAAAGGCAACAATAAATGTGGCAAAGGAACAAGGTGGGCTTTACGGCCCCTCTTTCTCTTTCTTCCTCCCGTTTGACGAGGCTTACGGGGTGGGGGGGATCTGGAAGGGGGACGCGCAAAGTGCTGAGTTATCTCCCGTGTGCAGCGGGCGCGCCAGCGAAGGCCGCCCGTGTAATCCGCCCGGCGACAAACGCCAGATCGGCGACCCAACCTGGCCGTCGTGTTCTTAAGCGACCACGTGTGCGAGGCGGAACAAACATTTGGCAACGGGACTTTAACTTTTTGGGGGGGAAGTGGACACGCTGAAGTTTAGGAAAGAGACTTTGGGAAGTCTTTTTAAGCTATTCTTCGTTCGGGAAATCGAGCCGTTGCGGTAGACGTCCAATACGTCTGAACTGGGAGGGCTGGCAGCGATCGATCGCTTTGTTTTTTTTCCCCTGCATTTTTTGGGCGTTTGGTCGTTTCTTTTTTCCCGTTTTTGTAGTTTTTTTTATTTTTAACCTTATATTGGAGATGACATTTTTATGCCCGAAGCCATTGAAAATAAATGTTTTATTTTTTATTTTTTTTAAAGGAAATATTTGCCAAACCGTACATTGTCGTCATTGGAAGTTATTTTACAAGCATTTTTCTGCTATATACTACAACACATACTGTACTTAAAATATGATCTAATTAGCGGACGTCAATCTCAGGCGATTACAATGAATTTTTCACAATTGTTTTTAACCTTGTTTTTGTTTTTGCTGGTTTTAAAAAAGGCATTTTAGCTACTTTGTTGGTGCATGAATGGTGTTTTCCATTGTATATTAGCATTAAGGTCGTGGCTGTTTGGGAAAAAAAATACTATTTTAAAGCATACTTTCTCATATGCGATTAGTCTTATACTGTACTGCGTTTGGAATGTAACAAGGACTTAAAACCCATTAGCATTGAATATTTTTGCATTTAAATCATGTTTGCCCCTATAAATAAAGGTCAACCTACATTTTTTTATTGCTTTCACATGATCAATGTTAATATCATTTAGTCCTAATGGCACTTTTATTGATATCAATAGCAAGGAATGAGTAAAACATTAAACCCTTGGAAACACACACTAAAATAAGCCTGCTAGCTCAATGCTAAAATATAATGTAAAAAGCATAGACGTGCTAATGAAAATGAGCATTTCCGTCAGTACGTATTTTGACAAAACACGCTAAAGCAGCATTTTGTCTGGTCTTGTTTGATTTTTTTTTTAAAAAGACAATTTGCCAGAGGGTCTTCACATTTATGTGAACGTGTGGGGGGGTGTAGACTTTGTAAATTTCCAGAGTACGGGATGAATAAAGTTTAATCTAATCTAATCTATGTCATGGATGTGTTTTTAAAGGGCTGGCTGTGTGAGCTCCTGCGCTGGAAGGAGGACCCGTCTCCGGAGAATCGGACCTTGTGGGAGAACTTGTCCATGATTCGCCGCTTCCTCAGCTTGCCGCAGGTGGAGCGCGACGCCATCTACGAGCAGGAGAGCAGCGCCGGGCAGCAGCATCACAACAACGACAGGCCCGCCCACTACTCGCACGTCGCCGCTGACCACATGCAGGTGAAAAATGCTATATTTATATGTAACTTGGAATGGGGCTCTTGTTTCTACTTTATTTTTATTCGGATTTTTATTTTATTTTTTTCTTAAGAATATGACTTTCCTTAAAAGGCATTTTTTTTTACTGGAAGAAAATTCATGTTTATATCTAAAGGAGAATACATATATATTTATATACCTAAAAATATTTATACATCTTTTTTCTTAAAGAACTAAATATATTTTCGGTCTGACAAGTGACAACTTAAGTTAGTTTTTTTATTTATTTTTTTTATTGACAAACCTAGCAAATTTTCCCCCTAAAATAGGATTTCATTCTTGAAAAATAGAATTTTAAAAAATAATTGCTTTTTTGTTAAATAAAAAGAAACAGGTTTATTTTCAAAATATTTTATTTATTATTTTTCATCTCGAAAAAATACATATTGGGGCTGAAAAAATGATTATCTAAAAGCTTTGGTCAAAAAATCAATCTAAAAAATACAACAACAAAAAAATACCAAAACAAAACACCACTGAAAAAACAATTTCATTTTTTCTAAAAGTACATGGAAATATAAAAATAATGCTTGAAGAACATTTATTCCACACACAAAAAGATAAACAACTATTCAAAATAGTTTCATCTTAGTCAAAATATGTCTGTAAAACAAAGCAACATTTATTTTAAACACTGTTTGTTTTGTTTGTCATTGTCCAATGTCATTTGATTTTCCACTAAATATTCCTACGAGTAAACAAGTTCAATTGTAGCCAAACTGAAATCTGGACTCATTTTGAAGCACTTTCAAATTGCAAGCCACAAGCTGACCACAAATATCCAAACCTCTCCAAAACGCACAATATCTTCTTTATGAAGGTGGAATTTGGGACTTTTCTTGTTGAGTTGTGAGTGATTACAAAGCGTACCTAATGAAGAGTCTTGTGAATGTGTGTGTGTGTGTGTGTGTGTGTGTGTGTGTGTGTGTGTGTGTGTGTGTGTGTGTGCGTGTGCCTGCGTGTGTGTGTCAAGTGTTGCGCCAACACACACTCGTCGCGTCTAGCGCGTGACTCACCCGCTAAAATCCAAGTGCCGCCGTTTTGACGGGTCAACAGGCACCTATGCTCACCCATTGGAAGCCCCCACGCACACGCACACGTGCACACAGACACAGACACAGACAGACATACACACGCAAACACTTAAATGAGACGTTTTCACATTGTTTGTTGACGCTAAGTCATCAATGCGCAAATGCCGGCGACAATTGCAGTGGAGTGCATTCAACCGGCACCAAGTCAAAGTTAGAGACAAAATTGGGAGTCAATGCCGGACTTCCCTGTTGAAAAGCTTTGGACGTCTATCGCTGTTAATGACGGGAAAGTGAGTAGGAAATGGAGCAAAGTGCACTCGATCACACAACTCACAAACTTCTAGTTTGCCCTTGTCGAAAAAAAATGGAAATAATGTAAACCCACACCCAATTTATTTCCTATAACATTACGTTTGTAAGTAAAACTAAATAACATTTTTATATAAGATATCTGATTTTTTTAAAAAAACGTGTATTTTATTTTTTCCCCAAATATTTTCCGTGGAACGGCCCGGGGGATTGAGTGGTTAGCACGCCGGCCTCACAGCTCTGGGGTCCTGGGTTCAAATCCAGGTTGGTCCACCTGTCTGGAGTTTGGATGTTCTCCCCCAGGCTTGCGTGGGTTTCCTCTGGGTACTCCGGTTTCCTCCCACATTCCAAAAACATGCATGGGAGGCTGATTGAACACTCTAAATCACATGTGTCAAAGTGGCGGCCCGGGGCTTAAATCTGGCCCACCGCGTCATTTTGTGTGGCCCGGGAAAGTAAATCATTAGTGGCGACTTTCTGTTTTAGGATCAAATTCAAATGAAGAGTATAGATGTATATTAAATTTCCTGATTTTCCCCCATTTAAATCAATAATTGTCATTTTTTAATCCATTTTTCTGTGTTTTTAGTTCAAAAATCATTTTGTAATATCTAAAAACAGATTAAAAAAGCTAAAATAAACATTGTTTTAGATCTAGAAAAAAACTGAATATTCAGGGTTTTTAATCCAGTTCATATAAAAAAAAAAATCTAAATATTATATCTAAAATGATCCGGCCCACATGAAATCGAGTTGACGTTAACACGGTCCGCGAACCAACCCGAGTCTGAAACCCTTCCTCTAAATTGAGTGTGAGCGTGAATGGTTGTCCATCTCCTCGTGCTCTGTGATTGGCTGGCCACCAATTCAGGGTGTTGTCCCCCGCCCCTGGCCCAAAGTCAGCTGGCATAGGCTCCAGCACCCCCTGCGACCCTAGTGCGGATAAAGTGGTTGGGAAAATAAATGAATGAATGAATGAATGACGTTGTCCCTTTGCGTCTTTTGCAGTCCCCGCACCACCCGGCGGCGCTGTCGCTGCAGCAGCAGCAGCAGCACCCGTCGCAACCCCCGGCATCCCAGCCGCCCCCGTCGGGACCCCGCCTCCCTCCCCGCCAGCCCTCCACCGCCTCCCCGGCCGAGACGGAGGACGAGGCGGCGCGCGGCCTCCTGCTCAAGTCGCGCACGGGCGGCGGCAAAATCTCGCTGGAGGCGCTGGGCATCCTGCAGAGCTTCCTCCAGGACGTGGGCCCCTACCCGGACGAGGAGGCCGTCCACACCCTCTCCGCCCAACTGGACCTGCCCAAACTCACCGTCATCAAGTTCTTCCAGAACCAGCGCTTCTACGTCAACCGGCCGCTCAAAGCGCCGCCGCCCAGGGAGCCGGCGGGCGACGGCGAGGGCGCCGGCAGCCCCGCGGGGCCCGACCAGGACCCCTCGGAGCCCCCCCGGGACCTCGGGGAGACGGACGATAGCACGCAGACCGACGGCGGGCCGCCGATCAAGACGGAGGAGCGGGTCAGAGGCGGCCCCGCCCCCGTCGCCCACGACTGAAACCCGTTTTTTCCCCCTTTTTCCCATTTTTTTGCATTTTCTAAAAGTATTGTACGATTCACTGTAAAGACTCTCATGGCGTCGTTTGGTATTCCCGCACAAAGAAAAGCAAAACCGGTGGAAACGGTTAGCAGAATCGCTCGCCTCAAAGCTCAGACCGCCATCATGTTTCAACAATCAATTTGACAAGAACGTTCCCTCCCCCCCAAAAAAATTCTCCCCCCACCCCTCCCCCAATTGGGAATTATAGGTGACCCTGACCCGGATGAACGACAATCTACACGCACAGAATGAAAGAAAACGTCACATTTGCTAACGCGCGTTGCTGTTTTGTGAGCTAAAAGCGAAAAAAAATTCATATACTTTATATATATAATATATAAAATATAATATACTTTGCGTTATTAAGGTAAGCATTTACTAACTGCACTATGTCTGATTGGACGTGTTCACGTGTACTTGTTAGAAGTATTTGAAAACGGAAAACAAGTCGTAATTCATTTTATTTAAAAAAAAAAGCAACCAATGGTTGTTGAGATTTTGAAAAGTATTTATTTTCATATTATTACAAACCCACTAGCAACTAAATTAGCATGTTGTATCTTAAAATGACCATTTTTTTTCATCGTGTAAAAATGTGAGTTCAACTTTTTGACCAAATTTCTTGAATAGCAAATTTGGACATTTTTTTTAACTAAAAAGTAGTGTAGGGGTGTTCAAATGTTAATTTTATCACTTTTTTTAAATGACATTTTTAAACACAGGGCATTTTTTACTACTACTTTTACCCCCTTGTGCAAATGGGTTTCAGCGCGTATGGTCATTTTTTAAGGTTAAAAAAATGGTGAATTGTCCCACCCCAAAAAATCCAACATCTATACTAAGCTTTCTGTGAATTATTGTCATTAGAATTTCATTTTTTTGTCTATAACAATACTCCTAGCAAGTATTTGGAGTATTTGTAACTAATGTTAATGTTTTCTACTTGATAAAAATGAGTTGTGCTAACTTGAATGACAACATTTTGGGTCAAAATGAACAATTCTAGTCAGCAATTATGCTCATTTGAACTCTTCATTTGTCCCACGTTGCCTGAACAGGTTCAAATCCCGCCCTCTTTAAATATGTACATAAACCTAAATTTAGTTGACGTTAACTTCTGAGTTCAGCATAATACTTTCATTTGGATTTTCCAACAAAAAACATCCAAAACCTACAAACGCAAACTTGAAACTTTTGCACACAAAAAAAACACGTACACGTGGACACGTCCTCACGTCCTCGCACCGATTAAACTCCTCCTTTCAGCTTCTACCTTGACCTCCACGTCATAATAATAACAATAATCCACCCTATCTTTCCCTCTTCAAACTTGGCCCATCATTGACGGCCATAGACGTCCCATCAGGACCAAGTTTTTTTTTTCTTTTTTTTTTCGACAAGGCCTTAAAAGTCCACCGGAACCGGAACACCATCCACTTCTCCCCAATGTATACGTACCGTATACGTGTATAAAGAAATAGATGTGATATATAGAATATCAACTATGCCAACAATGCCTTGTTCCACACGTGCGGGTTCCTTTTGCCACTGGAACGCAACAAAAAGAAAAAAATGTGAACGACGCCATCTTCCCAGTATTTATTTGCAGTGACCACGTCACTTTTTCACTCCCCTTTGGCGTTTTTGTTTGTTTTATTTATACGCAAAGCGGACCGCGACCTTTGTTTTCTGGGTTTTTGTTGTCGTGGAGCAGGGCGCAAAAAGTGTCTTAAATCCAAGGAAGCGGGGGAAAAAAAGTTCTTGTCGGATGCAAATTTCATGCAAATAAGTTGAGGAAGCGAGAAAATATGCAATCCGCGTGGTGGCCGTTTTCGTTTTTCGGGGCGGGCCGGCCACTCGTTTTTGTCGCGGTTTCCATCGGATGAGCCACTTTCGGTGTTTGTAAAAGTGTACATGTGTAAATAGGGTGCGAGCCAGCGTGCCAGGCGAGGGGGCGGTCTACGGCGCCCCCGCTTCCGTTCCATCCGCTGGAAATTCTTTTGGGGACGAGCGCGTCGCTCGTTCGGTAGCCGCCGTCGCCGCCGCCGCGTGTGCCGCTCGGCCTTCTGTTGATGTTCTGCTGTTATTTTTTTTTCATGAATAAACAAAACGCCACAGTGAAACGCTCTTTCGGGTTAGAGAATGTTTCTTTCGAATGTTTCGAGTGGTCTTGTCGTTGAACTTAGAGTCGGAAATCGCAGTTGTTTGTCCTCGCGAGGGTCGAGGGGGGTGCCTGGGCCTATCCCAGCCTGAATCGGTACACGGTCGATTGGTCGCCGGTCTTTTGGTCCCCGATCTTTTGGTCGCCGGTCTTTTGGTCGCCCGGAAGGTTATTGATAATTACCATTTAAATCGTTGCTCAAATTCCCTGAATACAAACTGCAAATTACTATTTAGTCATACTTAATGCCTTATTAACTATTAGGCTAAAGAAAAGCTCAGAATTTCCCGGACTTTTATTGTTTTTTGTTGGAGAACTTGTTATGACCCTGACTGACGTAGCTTCTTAAAGGGACAACGCATGTACATACAAACTCTTCTACACTCACACGTCGGCTCAGTGAAACTGCTCATGAACATTGTTGGCTTTTATTGATGCGTAGACCGTGTTGTTTTACCTTGTTTGGTCGCCGGTCTTTAGGTCGTCGGTCTTTTGGTCGCCCGTTGTCGCGGTCCGGGCGACCAAAAGACCGGCGACCAAAAGACGGCGACCAAAAGACCGGCTACCAATCGACCGCACATGGCCTGAATTGGTGGCCAGCCAATCACGGGACAAGGAGACAGATAAACAATTACTCATACCTAAGGACGATTTAGCATCTAATTAGCTTAGCATGTATGTTTTATGGATATTCTGTGTATTAAATTGGAGGTGGATGGTACTAAATGTATTTTATGCACCAGATTTAAATAGAGCTATTTCATAATTATAATGGTAATATTAATATAAATATGGAAATGGTTGGCCCAGTGGTTGAGTGGTTAGCACGTTGGCTTCACAGCTCTGGGGTCCTGGGTTCAAATCCAGGTTGTTCCACCTGTGTGGAGTTTGCATGGTGTCCGTGCGTTTTCTCTGGGTACTCCGGTTTCCTCCCACATTTCAAAACATGCATGCTAGGCATCTGATTGGACACTCTAAATTGCTCCTAGCTATGATTGATTGTTTGTTTATATCATTGTGCCATGCGATTGGCTGGCCACCAATTCAGGGTGTCCCCTGCCTCTGGCCCCAAAGTCAGCTGGGATAGGCTACAGCACCCCCCTAGTGAGGATAAAGCGGTTCAGAAAATGAAATGGAAAAAAATATAGAAATAGAAACTATGCTTTATATCTATAATTTTTGCTTTCTACTTATGGATCTATTTTTTTTTACTTATCTTCACTCATTAACTACCATTGCATTGTCCAATCGCTGCCAGCCTCCCAGTCAAATTAGATTGGTCACCTTTCGCCCTTAGTGGTAGCTGACAAGTTAAAAATGTAAACAAATACATTTTTTAAAAAACCCCTTTTTTTCCCGAAGCTGCAAAAAATGTCAATTTCCGATACATTCACATTGGATTTCCAATTGAGGACATCCCTACTATTGACATTTTTTAACATTTCATAACTTAGATCATGTTTTTGTATATTGGAACGGTCAGTTGCCTATCCAAGACTTTTGTAGGTTGACCTTTTCTTATGTCGGGGCATTTTTAGGTAGACTGTAGTACTTTCTTCAAAGAGAGGAACTTTTCTCCCAATGCAATTTCCTTAATTTTTTAAAGCGGAGCCGACGTTGGCTGGCCATCTGCACGTCTTCAATCTCTGCAAACACACGGAAACCCCCCATAATGAGCTCTCCTTGTTTGTCGCCGTCTTCACCTCCCGTCATTCATATTGACACACACTTATTCATATTTGTTTGTCCTGACGAGTCTTTGGCTAATTGAAAACGGAGAAACAAACAAACGTCTTTCTCTTGCCGTCAACCGCCTCGTTTAGCTCGGACGTCCGTTGGCGTCAATGACGGCCACATTGAAGAATCCACTAAAATTGGACTTTCAAATATTGTTTTTCCATGAATAGTCGATGGCTTCCCGTTGAACTCCGTGCCGGTTTTACGGCACCGTCCCTCGGGCTGACCTGCACGTACTAATCTATATTTGAACCAGCTCTCTTATTGGACCTGATTGAATTTACCTGCAGATAAAACGACAGAGAACATTTCTGTTGCACCTTCTGGCAGGCCTGCACTCCATCACCACTCCACTGGAAATTTAGTCTTCTTAACCCATTCTCTGCCATTGTTGGCACCAGGTGTCCAATCCAATTCGCCCGGGGGGTCGGCAGCAACCATCTTTTGATCCTTGATGGCTTTTTTAAAATTTATTTTATTTTTTATTTTATTAAGGATAGCCCCTTGAGATTAACCATCTCATTTTCTAGGGGGTCCTAAAACACAAGAAATACAAGTATAATACAAGTACATTCATACAACAAGAAGTTAAAAAACAAGGCTTACATAAATTTATTTTTGGGATTTTTTCTGATCTTGCAGGATTTTTTAAAAACCTTTTTATTTGTGTGTTTTTTTTTTTTAAATTTAAACACTTTTAATGCCTGAAGCCATTGGAGATACTAAATTACATGTTATTTACTAGTTGTTTATCGTTTTTATTTTTTGATCATTTATTTTTTAGGTTGTTATTTGTTCACTTCCTGGTCATTGTACTTGTTCAATGACAATAAAAGTACTCAATTTAATATACGTATTTAAAAATATAAAACGTTTTTTTCTGGATCATTTTGCTGTGCCATTTCCGTGAGTGGCAGGTATCCAGCCAATCACAGATGACGTAATGACGCAATGACGCAACGCAGCCATTCACGGCATTGACTGTAGGAGTTGAGTGACGCTAATGCTAACTTGCTAAGGTGGACGCGGTACGTGGACTCCACAAACCAAAGTTACAAACAATTGCGGTTCTTTTAAGTTGCAATGGATGTCGGAATATGTGCAAAAAGAAGAAGAAGCGGTGAAACGGGGGATCATCTTTTCTTTTTCGAGTGAGAAAGGTTTGCTTTGCAAAACGTGCAGCGAGGCTAAAGTTGGACACGAGTTTCACAATGGAGAACAACGGACTAATTGCAAACCTCAAGCGGATCATTCAGCAGAAACATCGTGACAAATAAGGTAAGATTTAAGTCCATATTCTAGTGACATGTATTAAGATGTTTTATTTATAGATATGAATCATTACATTTGATGATAACGAGCTCATTAGTGCACCTGCTGTAAGCAGGTTCGATGCTGCTGTGTGGCCGTAGTGAGTAATGCGTATGCCAATACGGTATTGATAAGCTCCCCCCAATAATCGATATATCGTTCGAAAACCGAGGTTTTTGCTAAAAACTTACCTTGACAAAAAATCATTTGAAAAAGAATCCTGTTTGTTTTCAATGGCTTCTATCATGATATTTTTTAAAGGTGAATAAAAGTTATTTTTTAAATGCTAAGCCTGTACAAATGTAAAAACTGCCCCAAAAATCCCCCAAAACACAAAAAAAAATCAGGAATAGAACAATCACTGCCATCCCGCCCAGTCCTAACAGATTGGACACCTGGCACGGTCGATAACAGCAATCAAATTTAGAATTAGGAATGTTATAGTTAAACAGAAATTTTAAAATGTAAAAAAAGTTAAACAGTTTTTGACAAAAAACAACAAATCTGCCAAAAATGGGCCGAGATTGGACAAGCACCCCCACCCTTTTCCCGTCAAAATGTTTGAAAAAAGATGAGCGAGTTGTAACTGCACGTAAAATGCCATAAAATTGTACTGGGTAAAAAACGTGGGTGCGTGCGCTGACACATGACTAACAGCTGTTGTCCTTTGGTCGCTTGTTGAACCGCTTTTTGGTGGCGCCACTAAAACGCACCGTGGCCACTTATGCGTGGACCAAAACAGACTCAACAACGCGGGTGCGTTCGGGTGCCACTTGTGTTTGCAATAACGTTTTTATAGCCCCCCCAAAAGTGCTCTTATGTCTCGTGCGCACTTTTTCTTTGGACCTGTATTTGTGCTATCTGTCATTTTTTTTTTACCCAAAATATGGCTTTCTTGAAAAAAACCTTAATACTATTCTGTCCCCCAAATAACCCTTTTGTAAAGTAAGGACAATGATGACTTGCATTTTTTTAATGAATAGATTTCGTTTAAGCCATGGTCAAACTGTTTTAGGAACATTATTTTGTGTAAGAAGTGTTTTTAATGTTTTAAAGAAAACAATTTTAAACCAGGCGCCCGGTGGATTGAGTGGTTAGCACGTCGGACTCACAGCTTTGGGGTCTTGGGTTCAAATCCAGGTTGGTCCTCCTGTTTGGAGTTTGCATGTTCGGGCCTGCATGGGTTTTCTCCAGGTACTCCGGTTTCCTCCCACATTCCAAAAAACATGATAGTTAGGCTAATGGTATGCTAAATTGTACCTGGTTATGACTGATTGGTTGTTTGTCACATTGTGCCCTGTGATTGGCTGGCCACCGATTCAGGGTGTCTTCCGCCTCTGCCCCGAAGTCAGCTGGGCTCCAGCACCCCCCGTGACCCTAGTGAGGATAATGCAGTTCAGACAATGAATTTTAAACAAAAAAAACATATAAACATATATATTCTTCGATAAAATAAAACATAATTTTGTACATATTTTTCTGGAATTCAAACAAAACCACTTTTTCTCCAAAATATTACTTTGCTAAAAAAAACATGCAAAAACATTTTTCTTTTCTTTACAATTGTAATCTTAGATGACTTTTGTCAAACCCTGATAATGCTTCATTCTTTATTTTCCCCTTTTTATGTCTCTTATTAATTCATGTATTTATTTTATAGAAATATAATTATGAAAATATCATAAATTATTTTGCCTGTTTTGGTTACTATATGATATTGATTATTGAAAATGATCTGCTTGTTTCATACATTAGTATACAGATACAGTGTTCAAGAATAAATAAACAGAACTTTTCAAGTTGCTTTATTCTTGAACACTGTATCTGTATACTAATGTATGAAACAAGCAGATCATTTTCAATAATCAATATCATATAGTAACCAAAACAGGCAAAATAATTTATGATATTTTCATAATTATATCCATTTTACCCAAAATCGAAATTCCTGTCAGCTCTGAAAATGACATTCAAAAACACGGCGAGTACGGCGCCATCTTCCGTTCCATTTTGGAACCCTTCGTTGGCATCACCATTTTAATTTCTTAATTTTTTTCCCCCGCAAACATGCAGAATCCCTCTGAGCCTCCATCTTTGATTTTCCTAAATGTCGTTAAACCTCGGCAATATTTGAAACCTTATTGAAGGATAGACGGCGGGATTTAGCCCAAGCGCGTTCGCACCTGGGAGTTAGCGGGACGCGCTCGGATCCCGGGATCACCGCGACGCGCCGACAGATGGCCCGCGGCGGAAAGAAAATATACGTTTCCAAATCTCCGGAAAAAGGGGGCCGCTTTTCTCGCTCGTTTACAGCACGTGACCAGCGACTCGGAAAAGTCAGCCACTGAAAAAAAACACAAGTCGTCGTCTATAGAAGTGACTCCCGAGACGGAGTGACGCCATTTTGGCTCAGCTGTGACCCGCCGAGGCCGTTTCCAATCCCGGCACGTCCTGATAACGCCTTTTGTTTCTTTCCTCTTCCTGCCATTGAAAGCCGTCTAGAATAGTCGCGTTGCCTTTACGTCATATTTTCACTATCAGAATAGACGTTATACATGATACAAATCTCATTTTTTTTAAATAAACAAATAGCCTGTGTGATCCCGAATTCTACATTTCTACAGAATCTAATTATTTAATTTTTTCGACATGGATGCCGTAAAACCAGAATTTTGTAAGTAGAGACGTGTAAGTAGAGACGTGTAAGTAGCGGTACAATACAATAACGTATGCAGTACTACGTGCTCGTGCAAACAAATTGCAACTGTGCTCTCAAACTACCGTCTTTTCTCGCATATTGATCGCCTCCGCGTATAAGCCGCACCCTTAAAATTGCCTTAAAATCATTGAATTTTATGATTTCTCTCGTATAAGACGCCCCCTGATTCACAATTTGCACCTCCGTATTCATGGTTTTAATAGGGAGTACAAATGTGTTACTTTGAAGGGAAAATCTTAAGAAAAATAATCGCACCTGCTATTTATGAGATACTGTATAAATAAATCGATTGCTGGATTGCACATTCGGAAAGGGTGTTGCCTGCACGTAGACAAATTCAAAAAGGAAGTCACGTGAGCAGTACAACCAGGAAGTGTGTCCGTAGCGGTCTAGTTTTCACCAAGTAACTGAGTGCAATAATCGCATGAGATACACATTACGCAGGTATATTAAGGCTGATATTTTAATGATGGACCGCAAGACCTCCGATCGGCCTTAACAACTATTGGGATGTGCTGACATGGTAAACGCTACGAACACATCTATCAAGGCTACTCGCGTCTGGCCAGTCAGAGCACGCTTAAAAGGTAAGATGGCGGCGCCCTGAGCAAGCCACGGCAGGCACAAGTAAGTGAGTTTTTTCATATTTTTTGCAAGATATGTTTTATTTTTTTCTTGAATTTCATTCCTAGACGTCAAAATTAATTTTGTGAAGCATTTTATCTGTTTATCCTTTCCCTATTTTTAAAATAAATGACCGTATCAGCCGCATTGTCTTGCATTATAGCATTTGGTCCTTGTGACCTTTCAGTTTCAAGCATGTCAAGTCTAATTTGTGCGCATATAAGCCGTACCCTTGATGCAGTCATTTTTTTTCGAGGTACAAATACGGCGTATATGTGGGAAAATTTGGTAAGCAAAAAAAAATGCACTAAAGGGAAACGTAAGGTAATTGAGGGGTTTCCAGCAAGTATACATCAAGTATACCGATTTCTGTTGCTAGGACAGAAAACTGCTTTCTTTTGACTTTGGGATAGGGCTCCTTGAGACTTTTTTTAATCAATGAAATTTGAAAATTGATAGCTTGCTTTCTAACTTTGCAACTCGGTACGAGCCCTGAAATTTGAAATCTGAACTCCCGGAAAAGTTCTCCATGATGCGCTTAATTATAACGCCGCGCCGACGAGACGAAACGTACAACTTTTTCCATTTGGGCCTTGTCCGGGCGGCGGCAAATGGGGACGCCGGCGTGCGTGAATTTTAATTGCGCCCGATGTTGACAGAAACACATACGAGGCAGCGTTCCCCGGGGTGTAAAAATTTAAAATCAACTAAGTAAGAAAGAAAGTCTGGCTAAATGGGGTGACGGCGTAAAGGGAGCGAGAGAGGGAGGACGGGAAAATGAAGAGCGAGACGGCGGCGACGGGAGGCTTTTGAATTCCCCAAAGGTGGTTGATTATTCCGCGCTAAAAGGAAGCGTGAGCCGACGCGTGGCATTAAAACGCTCGCCGCGCCGCGAAGACCAGATGTTGCCGCATGCTTTATTTATGCCAGCGTGGCCGAAAAACAGTCGCCGGCTCCCTTCCTTTTTGGCCCACCGCAACAAAAACAGGTTCCTGGATGGCCACGTTTCGACACACGCTAAATTCTTCAAAATTTGTTGAAACAGTTTTTTGGGGGGGATAGGCTGAATCGTGACGATATTTGCCGGGGTCATTGGCGGGGATGCAAGCAGATATTTTTGAGAGAAAAATTCTTGGAGAGTAAAAGTACTTTTTTTTTAAAAGACAAAAATGATTTTTGGGGTAAAAATTATATGATGTTATGATCACACAGTACAAAAAGAATAGAATTTATTGTTTGAAATAGAAGTTTTTTTCTTGGGGGGTAATGTACAAGCATTTTTCTCACTGTAAAAAATACTTCAAAAAATACTTTTAGAACTTTAGAAGTACATCTTTTCATCCTTTAAAAAGTGTGGTTGTGAAAGTTAAAAAATTTTTTTTTGCTTTCTCAAAATAAATGAATTGAAACGAAATAATTTTCAAGTTAAAAAAAGGCAATTTAATACTTGAGTGCTATTTTTTTTAGGGGGGACAAAAATATAACTTCTTCCTTTGTTTTTTTTTAAACTTTAAAATTTTCACCCAAAAATTCAGAAAACCTACCTTTAATTGTGAACATTTTGGTTTTAAGAAAAAAATGGCATGTGCTTAGAATAAACAAAAAATCCAATTTAATTCCCCCCAAAAAATCTGGTTGCCTTTAACTCAGATATGATTTTTTAATTAATTTTTTTAAATAAAATTTTTCATATTTAAACAATACGTCGATTGAACGTTCACTGCCACGAAAATAAATCTGGTGAATCTTACAATATTTTTTTTTATTCTTAGGTGTCTTTCCAACAATAATGACTTATTCACACACACTGTGGCATTGTGGGTAAAAATACCAACAATCAGCAGCGTGTTGTGTCGCCCCTGCTCGGCCAAATCTACCCGAATTGCGGCGCTTTTGTCTCCGGGTCGCTAATCGGCGCGGCCAGCGAGCTAATTGCCAGAGCGCTAACGACGAGCGCGCTAATAGGCCGGCGTCTGTCGCACGTGATTGTTTTCGACCGGTCGTCCCTTTTTTTTTTTTTTTGCTCGTCCGGTCCGGGGGAAATGAGAGCAAAACATCTCTTCTCTAATATCTGCGGCACAGGCATCAACATGCTTTTGCGCGAAATGAATTAGCGCTAATTAAAAATCAACAGAAATGAGCATGCAACACTCTGTGCCCCATTAATATTTGAACCAGCGGCGGCAGCGGTAATTAAAGCGCCACTTTCTTTTCTCGATCCGGCTGTCCACCGAAAAACAAAATGGAAAAGAATACAGGTGCGCCACCCGTCAACAATCTCCGTATGATGACGGATCGATATCATCCGTCATCGTTTGCCGGATCGGCGAGATGGGCCGTTTAGGAAATGAGAAGCCAAAGAACATCACAATCCGTTGAGAAGTCAAAGAATAAAAGTCTGCATTTTTGTCAGACAAAAAAAAGTTGTGCTGTATTTTCCGGACTATAGGTCGCACTTTTTTTCTAATATTTTGAATTGGCCTGCCACAAATACTCAAGTGCGACTTAGTATAACCGTATTTTCTCGCATATAAGCCGTATTTGTTAAAAAAAATGATGACTGAATCGAGGGTATTAAATTAGAGTTGACAAAGCAGTTTTCTGTCCTAGCGACAGAAATCAGTCAGTCAGGATGTATTCTTGTTGGAAACCCCTCAGTTACCTTACGTTTCCCTCTAGTGCACATGTGTCAAAGTGGCGGCCCGGGGGCCAAATCTGGCCCGCCGCATCATTTTGTGTGGCCCGGGAAAGTAAATCATGAGTGCCGATTTTCTGTTTTAGGATCAAATTAAAATGAAGAGTATAGATGTATATTAAATCTCCAGATTTTTCCCCCTTTTAAATCAATAATTGTAATTTTTTCATTTTTTTCTGTTTTTAGTTCAAAAATCATTTTGTAAAATCTAAAAATATATAAAAAAGCTGAAATAAACATTGTTTTAGATCCATAAAAAAATGAATATTCAGGGTTTTTACTCCAGTTCTTTTAATCCATTTATTTAAAAAAATCTAAATATCATATCTAAAATGGTCCGGCCCACGTGAAATCAAGTTGACGTTAAAGCGGGCCGCGAACTAACCCGAGTCTGACACCCCTGCTCTAGTGCATTTTTTTTTGCTTACCGAATTTTCTCGCATATACGCCGTATTTGTACCAAAACAAAATGATGAGTCAATCGAGGGTACGGCTTATATGCGCACAAATTAGACCTGACATGCTTGCAAACTGCAAGGTGACAAAGACGAAACACCATAATGCAAGACAATGCCGCTGATAGGGTTATTTATTTCAAAATGGAGAAAAGATAATCAGATAAACCGTAAAACAAAAACTTATTTTGCCGTCTATGAATGAAATTCAAGAAAAAATTAAACCGTATCTTGCATAAAACGTGAAAAAACTCACTTACTCTAGTAGTTATACTGCTTATGTGACTTCCTTTTTGAATTTAACTTCCTTATGATATTGACCCAAATAATGTGCAATCATTTCAATTCATACAGTATCTCAGAAAAACCACGTGCAAAGATTTTTGTACAAATTAATTGGATAAAAAGATTCTCCTTTTTTCCTGTTGGGAATATAAACTTGTATTTTGCTCCAAGAAAAAAAAAATCTAACATAATAAATAAATATTTTTCTAAATTGAAGTACTGATATAAAAAAAAAACATACTATGAAAAACTTTTTTTTTCCCGATGATTGTCATTTTTTCCCCCAAAATGAAGCTTTGTTTTTCACAACAAGAAAATACAAACCATTTCAATTCAACTAAATCCATCTTGGTATGTTAACCCATTGACTCCCATTGACGTCAATACACATTCGATCAATCACTGCAAAACAGATCGGATGTCTTTTTCTGCCATTCTGTGATTTTTTTTTACAATGTTTATCAATGGCCGCTAAGTTCGAATGCGTGAAATCCAATCTGTTTTTTTACGAGGCGATCCACGCCGCCCTTCCCGCCCCCTTTAAGTGCTCCAGAATGATGTGCGGAGTCGCTTGTATATTTTCCCGCCGACATTGATGGGCCGCGTCTCTGCCTTTGATTGCATTAAATGCCATTATTGCTATTACGCCCATTATTACGGCTAACGAGGGAAATAAGGCCTGGCTTTTCCTCAGCCGGACTTTCGGCACGGAAATAAACAAGTTTAAAAAAAAGGCTGTGATTGAATTAGACTAAAAGCAATCTCTAATAAATGGGCCTCCTCCATGAAACCGCGCTCGACGCAATGAAATTAGCAGGAACCGATGCCAGGGATTGGCATCGCCTTGGGAACGTGCTAGCGGCTAGTGGCTAGCTAGCTTGTGAAAAAAAAAACACATGCAAAGCGTTCAACAAGTTGGGTAACAGTTGATGTGGAAAAGAAGGATGTTTTCGGGTTTTATATCCATTCGGTCCAGTCGGCTGTATTACTCTTTTTGGGCCAATCAGGTTTTAGTCTGGAGTTGTTGCTATGCCACTCTAATCTGCTTGGATATGGTGATGTCAGTCATTTTCTGTGATTGAGACTGCGCTCGCCGCAATGAAATTAGTAGGAACCGATGCCAGGGATCGGCATCGCCTTGGCAACGTGCTAGCTGCTAGCTAGCCTGTGAAAAAAAAACATAGTGTTCAACAAGTTGACTCTTTCCTGAAAAAATGTGCTTTTATTATTGAGAATACCAGAGAATTCTTGAAACTTTTCAAGACCAAAAAGTACTTTTTTCTACTCAACTTTTTTATTTATCAATAAAAGTTTCACCTAAAATGGACCATAGACTCACAAAACACGAGAAAACTCGATCTGTTTTTCACCAACAACAACCTTTATTAATTTTTTTTATAACATAACCAAATAAGTTCAAAAAGAGTTAAAAAATACAACATTTTGCTAAAAGAAAGTATGTGAAAATATAAATAACCTTCAATTTCAATCAATATGAAACTGTTGTTCTGCTATTTAATAGTCAAGGCCATTTTATTTTCTTACTGTCACGCTTTTTCTTTGAAGCTGATGGAACCATATCCAATTTAAACTAATCAAATCAATATGAAAAACCCTTATATTTACTTTTTTTTTTAAAAATCTGCCTGCCTCTCCCGATCAAAATGATTTAAAAAGTCTATCTCCGTTCTAATGCCAGCGCCACCTGTCGCCGCAGTTCACTTCCTCCACTGGGCCGGATGAATTCTTGCGTTTTTCAACAGCATTTGAGGGGGATTTTCGCGCTTATCATGGAATTCCATCAGCGGCCTCGTGGGACTTTTATTGTGACCACGTCAATAGACTTTGTCGAGCCTCACATAATGTCCATATTGTGCCTTGGGGACGAGTTGGGGTCACGTCGTCCGACCTATCGCCCCGATGATCAGCTGCCTGTTGTTTTAAGAGTCCGTTCATTCAACGCCACCCGAAAATAAAAAGCTTGGGAATGACAGTACGCTTGACTTATCAGGAAAGCAGTCCGACTACTACTACTACTACTACTCCTACTCCTACTCCCATTCCATTGTTTCCAGCCCTCCCAGTTCCAATGGATTGGATGTCTATCGGCGTCAATGGCAGCCAGTAAGCGTGGAACAAATTTGTGGGATCTCATTTTCCCAACTGGCGATCAAGATGGCGCCAAGAGCGCCCGTATTGGAATCGAGTAAACCAGCTTAGACGCGCTTTCGCCCGCCTGACGCTGCCAAAATGCCAGGAGAGCGGCGGCCGGTCCCGGCCTCCGACGCGCCAACCCTTCCCCCGCGGGCCCACCTCGGCCCACCCGCCGCACTATCGGCCCACGCAGCGCGCGCCCTCGGGCATCCCCGGCGACGTCAGCCAATGTCGGCGATTCCATTTGAGGGAAGATGTTGCCCACTTCTACTGTTGTCGCAACATAAATTCTTAACTGGATATCGGTGTGCCCAAAAATAAGCCTGATACCATTTTAGTTTTTTAAAGTGCACCAAGAAAACAACACATTTTAAAAAAATGAACTCTTAGTGTTTTCCATGGAGAGAAGAGGATTAAGGCCACTGAAGAAGAGGAAAAAAAATCAGATTTTAATCTCAGAATTCAGATTTTAAAGTGAAAATTCTAGCTGTAGTCTTATATTTTAAAGTTACTGAGAGTTAGGGTCAGAATGGAAGAAGAAGAATATGGAGATTGGAAGATGAGGCCCACTGAAGAACATAGAACATAACCATGAGCCTTAATTAGTCAGTATTAGTTTACAAAATCTTCCAACACAAAGCTCCTCCTCCACTGCAAGATTTTGTCCCAAAAATGTCAACACATCAACTAGGGCTGGCTCTAGAGGTGAATGTGTAGTTCCCTTCAAAAAAAGCGCTAAATTAGCTTCTCTTCATACCTGAAAGTCAATACCAATGAACATACGTAAACTCCCATCTCTGAACCTCTTGGCCAATCATCTTAAAGCCTGGCTGTTCGACCAACAAAATTGCAATCACAATGCCTTCATATATACACATATATAGATATTTATACATACACATATATAGATATTTATACATACACATATTTGTGGAGATGTGTATATGTTTATATATTTATATATATGTGAATGTGTGTATATGTGTGTATTTATATATATGTATGTTTATTAATATGTGCTGTTTCTTATGAAATAAATCAAACTCAAACTCAATTCTGACTTTAGAATTGCTGTAATTTTAAGTATACATTCTATGGAAGATAATTAGAGCCACTGAAGAAAGTAAAAGGTGGCCAAGAGATCCTAGTGAGGATAAGCGCTTCTTGGGAAAATGAACAAATGAAGATATTAATGAATTTGAGTGATTCTTTCACATCACACCACTAGAAGGAGCCCACACAAGCAAACTTTGTGAATGATTTGTCTATACAATAGAAGCTAAGACGTATTCTACACGAACAAACAGAGTATGTCATGTCTGCGGATCAAGCGGCCATCTTGGCTCCAGGTTGTCGAACAAAAGCAGTTTTGTGAAAGGCAAGCGAAAACATCTCCACTTTTTCAGACACCACAAAAAAAATCTAAAACCCCCAAGACTCCCTCTTCCCCCCCATTCTCAATTTTTTTGGGTCTTAATTTGGTCCAGACGGCAGCCGAGCTGCTCCCAGATCAGCCACTGTTGACTCAGCGTGTTGACACGTGAATTTGGGGGCAAAGTCCTTCTGCGAGATGTTGATTTTTCGGGCTGGTGGCAAGCTGTGGGTTCAAATGGAGCCCTTTTTTCCACCTCCGGAAACATCATTGCCACTCACTCGGCTGTTTATTGGAGCTTTACTGTACTTTACATGACAATCAATGGAGAAGCACCCCGTTCTAAATCGAGTCAACAGGAAGCGCCTTGCAATACTGTCAAATCTGTAAAACAAAGAAGTGCATCATATATCGTTCAGTCTGTCATGGTTTGGAAAATATTGGCATTCAGAAATATATGTATTTTATATCATTCCCATAGTGACCTGGGATAGGTTAAGTGAGATGGAAAATTAATGGATGAATATTTTTCGTAATATTTTTGTGTTCAGTAATGAGGATTTATAAAAAAAAGTATTATATATATATAATTAAAATGTATCAAATATTTTCAGTACATTTCTTAAATTGTTGTATGTTATATTAATTTAAGATACCAATAATAAATATATTATAAGATAATAAAATACCAATAAGGATTTAGATTTTGTTGCATTATTTTTTCACCAGCAAATATATTCTGTAAGTTTTTTTTAAACTTGTTTTTATTTATTTGGTTGATAAATTATTGTCATCTTCACTGTTATTATTACAACTATTATTGTTATTTCCTCAAATTATTGAGATTTTGAAGTTATTATTGTCAATCATGACATACATGAAATATCTTTATTTCAAAATAGAATTAGTGATTTTTTTGTTTAATTAAAGACGTTTAGTCTTCGTATTAAAATGTATTTATGTATTCAGATTTTTTTAACAAACATAAAGCCAGTCTTTTTGTTCCCAACATTAATAATAATAAATCTCCCGCCCTACTCATTATAATCATAATAACAATCCAAAATATTTTTTGTCACAGAATGTATTTCATTTGATTTATTTCCCATCATTTTCTAAGCGTTGTGCTGCTTTAATATGCAAAATCTCCCCAAGTGAGATTAATAAAGTTTTATCTTATTCTATCAAGACAATATTGTGGATTATAAAAAATAAATGAAAGTTGTGCGACATCCTCGGCGTGGCGTTCCATTAAAAAGCAATTAAAATGAACTATTGCATTAAAACCAACTTGTTCTGTAAATGCGTTCATTAAGCGTTATTAGTGCCTGCCTGTTTATTATTAGCCGCTTAAATTAGCACTGGAATAAGAATCCGCGCGCCGTCCCTCCCATTTGCATTCGGCCCGCCCGTAATCAATTCTGACACGTACTATTCACACAATCTAAATTGTTATTTGTTCTCCAAAACTCTCAAATATTTCCTCGCGCCAACGTTCGGCAGGTGCGGCATTTTGGGTAAATAGCGTTCCGCTAGGCGCGCGCCAACGTGGCGAGCTAGCGTTTTTGGGGCCGGCATCTCCCACGAGGCCACCGCGGGGAGCGTACAACTGTTGCGAGTGGGTGGCGCATCTGTTCGCCGAGACAGCCGGGGGGGGGCGGCGGAGGGGTTGGAGACGGGTGGGCGCCGGAACGGGCTAACCGGCGAATGCTAATCGCCGCTCTGGTACGGGCGGCTCGGGCCTTGACGGGTGCCACTCGTCGTCAGATCCCCGTCGCCGCGTTTCAAATAGAGGGTGCATTAGGTGCGTGTCGGTCGTCCGTCCATCTGCCGACGGGCGCGACGTCGGCCGTTTCGCGCTTCACCATTGAAGCGCCATATGTACGGGGAGAGCTAGCATAGGCGTTTGGCAACAAGAGGTTCATTTGAGGACTCCGAAATGTGGCAGTGGTAGCGTGTCTGTGTGCTTTACTTGATTCTAGACCACATGTGTCAAAGTGGCGGCCCGGGGGCCAAGTCTGGCCCGCCGCATCATTTTGTGTGGCCCGGGAAAGTAAATCATGAGTGCCGACTTTCTGTTTTAGGATCAAATTAAAATGAAGAGTATAGATGTATATTAACTTCCTGATTTTCCCCCTTTTAAATCAATAATTGTCATTTTTTAATCCATTTTTTCTGTGTTTTTAGTTCAAAAATCATTTAGTAATATCTAAAAATATATAAAAAAGCTAAAAAACACATTGTTTTAGAACTATAAAAAACTGAATATTCAGGTCTTTTAATCCATTTATAAAAAAAATAAATAAATATTATATCTAAAATGGTCCGGCCCACATGAAATCGAGTTGACGATTGGTCTAGAACTCAAACCAAAAAGAACAGAAAACTCTCCCCACGTTTGTCACCAACTTACAAATAACGACCATAACTTCAAAACAAAAGTTTATATTCATCCCGTAATCACGAGATGACTCACAATAATTTCACCAAGCAAATATCAAAGACCTCGCCGAGTGTTTGGGATTCCACCGGCATTCCCAAACAGATTATCGCGTTGGCTTTTACCGCCCGAGGCATTTCCACCGGCGTGGTTTTACTCCCAGTCGGCTTGGACACGGAAGGTGCGAATCCAATCGGGGGAGTGCCTGGCTTGGGGGGGAGGGGAGAGGAACCCGGGCTGACCACGTTTGCGGCGGGTTCCGCGTGGAAGGTAGGCGGAGGGCGGGCCAAACGCTCCGAGGATGAAGGATGGCGGCTAATCCTCCACATGTGGCATCTTCTTTTTTTTTGTTGTTGTTTAAGGAAAGCCAACTGGAGCCGTCTTTTTGGACGCCAGGCCAGCGGCGCCCGCAGCCAAAGCACATAGTGTGAAATGAGAAGCTCAAGCCCGGATGTGCTTTTGTTTATCGGGAAAGTGCACTCCAAGTCAAGCTTGGCAGCGGCGGACCCCCGTTTCCCCGACTCGGTAAGTCACCGCCACGTCGCCGGCCGGAACAGCGGCCTTTTCGGGCTGGAGCCGAAACCTAACAAACAAAAAAAAACGAAGAAAAAAATATCTAAAGAGCCGCTTGGCTCACGGCGCCGTAATCTCGGTAACGCAAAGTGGCGAAGGTCGGCCTAAAAGCGGAAGAAAAGCACCCGGAGGGGGGGGGGAACAAATACCCAAGCGCGCCCGTCGGAACTAAGCTTCGAGCGCCGAGACGAGGTTCGGAGATGGACGGCGCCGGCCCATCCGTGACCGCTCGGAGATCAGAAGGGAGAACTTCTTTTGGACGGGGGAGGCGGTTGGGGAATTAACGTGGAGGTCGGGAAAGGCCAGGGAGGAGATTTGGAGCGGGGGAACAAAAGAACGGGGCTAGCGTCGCTAACACCTCGGCTACTTTTGCGGTGGCGCGTTCAAATAAGAGTTGGGGAGTTTTGTGGGTTTTGCGTCGGGGCCAACCCAAGCCGCTTCTCCTTTTGCAACCGTGCCATGTTTGGTTGGGGGAAATAATCACTTGGCTGTCAGAAAGTTCAAGATTGAACTTTAGCTCAAGAGTCAAAGCTTTGCTTTCCGACGGAGTCAAAACGACAACGGGAATTGGATTGGGACGCTCACGTGCTTTTGTATGAGTGTGCGTTTGTGTGTGTGGTGGGCCTAAATTCAGAATGAGCGCTTAGATACGTTTTGCACAACTTTTGTGAATGCTTTTTTCCATTCTTGCTGCTCACTTCTAGTTTTTTTGCAAACTTTTGTCCATACTTTGATTCCGTATTTGCTCTTTTTCCAATTATTGATACTTTAGTTCTACTAGTTTTGTGTCTTCTTTTGTTTTTATGACTTTTCCTCATTCATTATTTTTCCTCACTTTGTGCCTTTTTTTGTGTTTTTCTTACACTTCCCGTTTTCCCTTTTCCTTCCTTCTTGTTCATTCATTGACTATTTTGGTTTTGTTTCTTTCTACTTTAGTCATGCCTGGTATATTTTGTTTTTTAGCTTTCTCTCTTTAGTTTCTGATATTTTTTTCCACTCCCTCCCGCTCTTTTTGCTTCTTTCTTCCTGTTTACCTGTCGCTTCTCTCCTCTTTTTTTTATTTTATCTTTGGGGTTCTTCTGTCTCAATTCAGTCATGCTCGATAATTATTCTCCCTTCCTCACTTTTTTTCTTGCCTCCTACTTTCCCACTTCCGTCAGGTTTATTTCAGTCTACTTCCTCATAATTTTCCCATTCTTGTTTTTTTCCCCCCTTCTTACTTAATCCACATCTTTTTTTTACTTCCTTCTTGGTCACCTCTTTTACTCCTGATTTTTTTCCCCCCTCTTCCTTTTCACTTTGCGTTACCTACTTTTCACTTTGTTTCCTTTCTTGTCGCGTCGGGTTTATTTCAATTCACTTGGTCACATAGCTGTCAACATCGGCCAATTGCTCCCCTTATTAATAATTGCAATTCCTCTTATTAAGCGATTAAAAAAAAAATGCAACACGGCACATATTTACTCACATAGGGCGCACTTAAAAGTCTAATTTTTTCTCCAAAGTGGACGGGGTGCCCAATCAGTTGGTGCACTAAATTCCAGATTGTTTAGATGTCGCTGTATGATGCTGACCACTTGACTGTCTGGGTACATTGCTTGCTGACGCGCTATATTTATATAGTGAAAAGGCGTAGGGGTGATAGGGGAATGCACGTGGGCATATCATGCTTGACGACCTATGACCTGTCGTCCGTCCACATGTGTGGACATCACATTTTTAGTTTTCACAAGACTACAATGCTAAATTTTGGACTACAATGGCCTGGCGTCCACCTATGATTTTTCTCAGAAACTACATCATTTAAAAAGATCATTCTTTGTTTTTTCACTTAATCAGGTCCCAATTAGCATATTATAATATATTTATTATAATTATTAGAAAATAAAAAGGCATGCCTTGCAAAAGTTTGGGTCTTAGTAGCTTAAAGCATGACAATTTTAGCAATCGACAATGACCTTTTCGTCTGCGACCAGTGACGATCCGGATTAGAGCCAAAATGGGTAAAACGAGATACAAAAAAAACGTACTTAAAAAATCCCGCACAAAAGTTCTTATATGGCGTACACCACATGTGTCAAAGTGGCGGCCCGGGGGCCAAATCTGGCCCGGGAAAGTAAATCATGAGTGCCGACTTTCTGTTTTAGGATCAAATTAAAATGAAGAGTATAGATGTCTATAAAATTTCCTGATTTTCCCCCTTTTAAATCAATAATTGTACATTTTTAATCCATTTTTTCTGTGTTTTTAGTTCAAAAATCATTTTGTAAAATATAAAAATATATTTTAAAAAAGCTAAGATCAACATTGTTTTAGATCTATAAAAAAACTGAATATTCAGGTCTTTTAATCCAGTTCTTTTAATCCATTTATAAAAAAATATATCAAAATATTATATCTAAAATGGTCTGGCCCACATGAAATCAAATTGACGTTAAAGCGGCCCGCGAACCAACCCGAGTCTGACACCCTTGGCGAACACAATTTGAAATGATCAAAAAACGACAATAAATTGACAGGTATGCGATATGTGGCGACCATTTCTCATCGAAATATACCAATATTAGCCCTCTGAGTTCCTTCTTCATTCATTTTCTGAGCCGCTTATCCTCACAAGGCTCGCGGGGGGTGCTGGAGCCTATCCCAGTAGGCGGTGGGACACCCGTAGAAAAGTTTTTATACAGCCTACACAATTTAAAATGACCCCCCCCCCAATCTTATAAAATACAGGAAAAACGTATAAATTGACAGGTATGTCATAATTAACACAAAAGATGCTTTCATTTGCTGCCAGCCCACCTAGTGGAAATGTTTTGGCCATCTCTCAATGTCGTTGAAACGGTATTATTTGTGCCATAAAAAAAATGTTAGCGGTCTTCACATGTGTGAACATCACAGCACACGCTTGACGCTACAATAGCAAACTTGAGTAGGAAGTTGAGTCGCGCTGGAACGTGCCAACAGGAGCCATTCAACTTCTCCTCCTCCTCCTCGTCCTCCTCGTCTTCGTCGCCGTGGGGAGAGGGGAGGTTCTGCCGCGGCCTGATAAGTCATCTACATGAATGGCTGCTTCTTCTCGCAGGTATGGGAAAATAAAACAACCCCCCCCCCCCCCCCCCCTTTCATCCCCTCGCCACAAAAGAACACGGCGAGATTAAACGGCGGCGTCAATAGCGAGGCGACGGGCGTGCCAAAAGACTAATATTAGTATCTCCGGGAAATAATCTCTCTTTTTATTCGGCAACTTTCATTCACGTTTTATCAGAGGATTTGAGAAAGGCGGATGAAATGCGATATAAGCCGCATCCCCTCGGGAGAGGTTCTCGTTCGCCTCCTTTTCCAGAGGCGAGCGAACCGCCGGCACCTTGGCGGCGTGTAAAGAGAGGAGGAGGAGGAGGAGGAGGAGGGAAGAAAAAAAAGAAGAGAGGAGGAGGAGGAATTAATTTTTACCCTCTGGGGAGGAGAAGAAAAAAAAGGAGAGAAGGATGCGGAAGAATCTGAAATCTCGCCGTGATTGGCGTTTCGGCGAGGAGCGAGCGAGCGGGAAAAGAGAAGACACGCTTGTTACCCGAGATTTGTTGGGACGAAGAGACGTTTAGCGGCCGAAGAATGATGATGGAAAGAATGAATGGAAAGGAGGGAGGACGAAGAAGCAAAATGAAGAAAAGGAAAGTGAGGAGGAAGGTGGACAAATGGAAGCAGGAAGAGGAAGAAGTAGCAAGGAACTAGCAGGAAGTAGAAAGGGAACAAGGAGCATGACATGTCAACTTATAAGTTTTCCCCGTATTTTAGATGTTTTTTGGTCATTTCAAATTGTGTAGCCGTATAACAATTTTTGTACGGGACTTTTTTAATTACGTATTTTTGCAAAACTGATCTCGTTTTAGCCATTTTGGATCTAATCCGGATCGTCTCGGTCACTGGTAGCAGACGAAAACGTCATCGTCGACTGCTAATATTGTCATGCTTTAAGTATGATATGCGCATTCCGCCTTTTCACTAAATAAATATAGCATGTCAGCAAGCAATGTACCCAGACAGTCAAGCTGTCATCGTCATACAGCGACACCTAAACAATCTTGAATTTAGTGCACTGACTGATTGTTCCACTTTGGAGAAAACTTTAGACTTTTGGATTGGCCGAAGTTGACAGGTATGTTATGATAATAATAAAGTTACATTTCCAGAAATGAACCAAAAATAATCACTTGCCCTTTAGGGTTTTTATAAACACTTTTATTAAACTCATTTTATTTGAATTCACAGTTCAAATAGTTAGAAAATCATTTTGTTTTTTATTCTCACTCTTATTTGATGTTTGTTATAAAACTGACAAAATTAAACTAAATTGTAGTAAATATATAGTATTTAATTGGTACCCATCACACAATTATTTTTATTAAACGTATAGTAATTTATAATGTTCTATAGAATATAACAATATATATATTGTTATATATTATTACATATTGTTATATTATATATATATGTATATGTATATATATATATATATGTATATATATATACATATGTATGTGTATATATATGTGTATATATATATGTATATATATATGTATATATATATGTATATGTATGTATTTATTTATTCAATCAGGACATTAGTTAAAATACATTTTACAAGACAATAATTGTTAAAATAAAACAAAATAATATAGTAATAATGTTAAAGTTAAGTCTGTTAAATGACCCCAAAATAATCACTTGCCATACTGTGTTAAAAACACTACTATTAACTCATTGGCTGCTATTGACGGAAGTTGACGTCCAATTTCAAGTTCATCCGTTGCCATTTTCCTAGTTTCAAACGATTGGGCATCTACTAGTGATAAACTCCACGAAAAAAAAAATCATAATTTCTGCATGAAAGGGTTCACTTCCATTTTTTAATTTTTTTTTTTCGGTCGACATTCCGGAAGCTTCGCCTTATCACCCCACGCACGCCGTCCTTAAATCTCCCTTAATGTCATTATGACAAAACGGGATAACGGGACGCCGACCCCGAGGTGGCGTTCAAACGCGTCGGCGCTTTGCGGCGTCGCTCCCAAAGCTGCGGCTTTTCGGCCATTAGTCACACGTTTTAGCGAGAAGTTAGCGTCGTCGCCGGCGGATTACGTCCGCCCTTCCCCGCTCCCATAAAGGCGCCGAAGCGACTATTGTACTCGACGATGTTAAGGCGTCTAATCTGCTATTAATATTTTAATGATTGGAAACGAGCGGCAAAGTTTGACGCCGTCCCCCCCCCCCGCCGCGCGCCGGTTGTTTACGAGCGGGCGTATGAATGGCAAACGCGGCGGGTCCGGATTACGCGCGGCTGCGATTACACTAGCGGGGATTTGAATAATCTGGCGGCAGCGAGGGGAAAGATATTTGATTTTGTAATCGTAGATTAGGTTTAATTGGGACACTGGTAATCGTGGATTAAAGCAGAGTTCCAGCCCGGCGATTGGCTTTAAAGGAGACTCGACCGATTTGTCAAACGGAAGGACCGGCGTCTGTTGTATTCGCTCTTTTTGCTGTCGTCGACGATCGATATTGAGTCGTAAATCATTATTCTGGGATGATCCGTTATCCATTTTTTGGAGCAAAGATACTGTTTATTTTTTCGGATATTGAACTGTGCCATGATTTGATTGCCTTCGTGGGCTTTTGATCGATTCAACACGATATGATATGACAAGTTGCAGCCCTAATACAGTGGTACCTCGAGATACGAGCTTAATGCGTTCTGGGACTGAGCTCGTATGTTGATTTACTCGTAACACAAATGAACGTTTCCCATAGAAATGAACTAAAAACAAATTAATTCGTTCCAACCGTCTGAAAAAAACAACAAAAACAGGATATTGTATTGGAAAAACATTTTTATTTGTTCTAATTCGCCATCTATTAACAAAGTAACACATAACTAGTGGTTTAATATTACTAAAATGTGTTTAATAATACTAAAATTAGATGGATTTCGCGGAGGGGAGACTTTTTTCTACCGCAACGCGCTCGTGACATAACAAACAAATTCAAATGAACTTGGATTACGATACAGACACACTCAAAAATAAATTTAATCTAACCTTACACTAAACTTAATTCTAATTTTGTTTTACATTTTGATACCTTTCTTCTCCCGGGTTGGCTTTATTTGCCCCGCCTCCATCCTGACTTTCAGATGCAACCTATCGAGGGATGTTTGCTTTTGTGTTCCCTTCAAAATATTCCCCAAATGATGCACACAAATGTCCTCACAATAGGATAACGCACGACCACTTGCCAACGAGAAGTAGTATATACTCCTCTCGTATTAGCGAACAAGCTCCGCCGTTCGCAAAGACTAACGGGGGCAAAAACACTGAAAAAAATGCAACGCTCCGCCCAGTGCTCGTAGAGACATTACACGTAAGAATCATTATTTTGATCATATATTTCATCCATGTCAGATAATCTTCATTTTTAATGAACCACATTGTCAATTCATTTTTAAGGACATCTTCATCTTATGAAACGTAGAAGCTCTTTTTTATATAGCGTGTTGACTGCCAAATTTCAGATTTTCAAAGCCCCTTTTTAAAAGGTCAAAAATTTAAGATTTTTTTCCCCCCATGAAATGTGCAATTTTTAGGAATGTTTAAAGTCTTTTCCTCATGTGGGAAAAATAATTGACTTCATTTCTACCACAGAAATTGTTATAAATAGCACTTGCTCACCTCTTAAATTCTGAAATTATTCATAATCTTCCTTTCGGAAAACCACATCTTGAATTTCCATATTTCAGATTAACGCCGATTAATGGAATTGTCGTCCAATAAGGAATTCAAAATTATTATTTAGCACACAACTAATAAAAGTCAACTGATATATGAATTTTAACTTGACCCATGCGATTAATCGCGATTAAAATGAGCACTCATTGACCCGCCTTTATTTAAAACGTCGTTACTAAAAAATAACATTTAATATATTTGCCATTTGGTAAAATGAATGTTTTATCATTCCCAGAAAATGATTTAAATGACCACTATCCAGAAGCCAGGTGACGGCGGCCATCTTTATTCATGCATCAAAGATTATAGCCATTACGAGATTACATCAACTAGGCCCGTTAGCCCCAATTTACCGTCCTCCTTTTCCTCGCTTCCAAAAAGTAATTGGCAAAGAAAAACAAAGCCAACATGATTGTTTTTTTTTTAATTCTTTTTTTTTTCCAGCAGGTGAGATTCAAAGCAATTTGCGTTGTTGTTTTTGTTAAATACACTTTGGGAAATGGGCTGAGCGAAACCTATAAAATGAAGTTTGCTTCCAGCTCAATCGTTAATTCTCTTGCAACCCAACCCTAAAAGAGAGAAAAAAAAAACAAAAAAACGATCCTCCCCCATCCTCTCCCACCCAATAATGACAGTGTTTCGGCGTTGTTTGATCAGCTTCGCAAATTTGAATGGCAAATTTGTTGTGCAGGTGTTACTCATGGAATAATTGCGCCGCATAATGCGGGGAAGGTGCTCGCCGCTTAATGCGCCTTTTAAGCACCGAAGCGCTTGAGTCCACTTTGGTCAAGTTTGGCAAAACTAGGCAAACACTTTTGGGCGTAATCACAATGAAGAATTTCAAAGTTTGTTTATTCTCGTTTTAGTGGATAGACCACTGAAGCTGCCATTTTGTTTTGGTAGCACTGCTCGGAACATTTTTTAGGAAAATTCAGCCCGAGACCAGTTGAACTTAGCGAAATTTGGTAGGCGTGTCTGTCATGACTAGATGCAAAAAAGTCTCAAAAAATATATATCTAAAAAGACAGGAAAACAAGCATTTTTGTTTGAAGCTGCCGTTTTGTCTTTGTCGCACCAATCACAGAATTTTAAAGGAAAATTCAGCCCCTGAGAGCAGTTCAATTTAGCTGTGTGAAATTTGGTGGGCTTGTCTATTTTGAGTAGATGTAAAAAAATGTCTCAAAAAGCTATATTTAAAAACACAGGAAAAAAACATTCTGAAGCTGCCGTTTAGTTTGGCAGAATTTTCCGAAAATCCAACCCCTGAAACCATATATTTTGGTCTAAAGCTCCCTTTGTTGGATCCAACCTGTCCCAATTTTTCCCCCCGTTGTATCCTAACTCAAGTTTCCATTTCCCGTAGTGGCGTTCCACGGACTGCAGCTGAAAATCAAGCGGGAGCTGCACAGCCCGTGCTCCGAGCTGAGCTCCACCTGCAGCCAAGATCGGCCCTTCAAACTCCAGTATGGAGAGAAGTGCCTGTACAACATCAGGTCAGTGCTCCATCCCCCCCAACCTCAACTACAGAATCTTGAATTTAGTGCACCAACTGATTGGGCACCCCGGAAAAAACTGGAGAAAATTTTAGACTTTGGGTTTTTTAGTGCTTAATAAGGGGAATTGCAATCATTAATAAGGGGTGTAATTGGCTGAGGTTGACAAGAATGCATTTCATTTTGACTGAGAAAGGTCATTTTATTGGACGTCAATCGCTCTCGGTGCTAGACGGTATGGTATTAAAATTCAAACTGTTAGAACAGGAGTTAGGTTATTTTGGTTTTTGGAGTTTCACTTTTTTGAGAGGTAATATGCCAAAGTTAGTGTGGTCAGTGTGGAAACACCAAATTTTTAAAACAAAATGGGTTTATCTGTCAACCTCAATGGCAAACATTGAGTTAAATATGTACTCTGTAGCGACCAATGACTAAGACTGACGACTAGATTTATTCAATTTAATCAACTCACGAGTGACAAAAACCCATCGTTCCAACCAACCAATCACTCAACCTCTTAATGATAAATTAAACAAACTCTAATCAACCAATCATCTGCCATTCAATTAGCCAAGTAAAAAATATACAAAAATAAACAATATTAATCAACCACCCCGTCAACTAGCGGTGAAGCAATACATCCATCTGGATCAATACATTGATTGGCAAAGCAACTATCCAATCAAGTCCATGTAAAGATAACATTGATTAAAATCGGAAATATTTCAGCGAAAAAAAAGTCTAAAAACATTGAAATGTAACAAATCATGGGAGTCTTGGTAACATCAGCAAAAAAAATGGCGAAAAAATTAAGGTCATATTGTCATGAAATCCGTGATTCGCAGCCCCAAAAAAGTTCCAAATTATTGTTGTTAATTGCAGGCAAAACAGCCAAATGACAAACAACAAACTAACCATCGTCACAGTAACGAAACAACAATTCACCCAAACTCCCTTTTGCAGCCTTCTCCTTTGCGTTGCGCTCCAATTGGCCCTTTGCCCCTCCCCGTTTTCCAAAGAGCACCCAATCAAATGTCTTTTAATTCCAACTTTTTCCGATACCCCGCAAGGGTCCACGTATTTGCTCACAAACCAGGTCCCCGTGTAAACACCCGCATACGCCCCCCGTGCGTGCACAATAAAGACAATGGCTATTAGCGTGCGCACCTGTGCTCCCGCCTGCGCCACGATGCTAATATCTTCTAAATCTCCACATAAGGTGCGCCTTCCACGGGGCTTACAGCACCATTTGCTCTAATAAATTCTTTTGGCAGCGCCGTGCGCAAGCTGCTTCCGCGAGAGCCCCGCGAGGCGCCCCGCAGGACGAGAGGGGGCGGCCGTGCCAGCGCCACGAGATGAGGATAAATTGTGGGTGGGAAAAGGACGGGCGGGGCGGGACGAGGGGACAGTCCACGCGGACTACCTTGTCTAAAATCTTACAAATGGAAACGTTTGACAATTCTTTATCTTCATTTAGCTGGCGGACAATGCTTGTTAGCCTTTCAATGCATTTACTAGTAAACAAACCAGCTAAGCTAAAGTCGAACATTAAGCAAAGAAGTGGTTGGGAAGCTCAGATTCGGGATAAACTTTTCTCGACATGGAAACATTTTGCAGTTTTTCGTTTTTGTTTTTCGTAGCATCTTATACTCAAGATTTGTTTCGGTTCTATAGCACGTTTTGAAGATATGTCTGGTGGCCGATTGCTAAAGTGTCTTAATCGGAATCCGTCTTGGTCTTGTTCTTCACCCTTTGACTGCCAACTGTTTGGGTCGTTCTTGATCTTTGTCTGACCATAAGATTGGTGAACTTGTTTCAGTCTTGGTCTTGGTTTGCTCTCAGTATTTGAAAATACTTGTGGTCCTAGCCTTTGTACTTTGGTCTTGATCGGGTCTCAGATTGCCAAATAGTCTGTATTGGCATCTGTCTTGGTCTTGTTCTTTATCTTGCAATGGTTTCGGACAGCTAACTGTTTCAGTCTCGTTCTTTGTCTTTGATTCTAAGATTGCTGAAAGAGTGTGAGGTTCTAATTTGGGTCTTGGACTAGCAAAAGACTGTCACCTTCTTGTACTTGGCTTTAGTTTGGGTCGGCCATAAGACTACCTGGGCTTTTCTTTTTCCAGGTCTTGGACTTGTTTCTGTCTTGTTCTTTGTTTGGTTTCGCACTGCAAAAACACTCAGTCTCCATCTCAACTCTCTCGTTCCTCCTCTGTTCTTGTTTCCGTCTCAGACTGCTAAAGGTTTCTGTCTCGGTTTTGGTCTAGGTCCTCTTTCGGTCTTGATCTTGGCCTGTTCTCAGACTGGCAAAATACTCTTTCTTGTTCTTGTTTTTGTCTAGCTCTGGTCTTGGACCGCCTAAGGACAGTGTCTTAGTCACTGTCTAGATCTTGTGCTTGTCTTCTTATGATCGGTCTTTATTCCAACAGAACCCCAATACCAATTGGATCAGCTTAACTATCACCGAGAGTGAGTCCCCCACTCCATTTTGACTCGGAGGGCTAGGTGCAAATGGATTGGATATTTATCTTCATCAATGTCAGTTTCCAGGAAGCACCTCAAAGCCCCCAAATGTGTGGAGGGCTTCCATCTTCAAACTCCATCACGGAGATGATCAGCCAACGAGAGGCTCATTACGAGAGCAGGGAAAGAGAGTTGAGTAGAGGGGAGGCGCGGGGATGGAGGTACCGAGGCGTAAGGGAGCGCAGAAGGGGGTACCGAGGAAGAGGGGTGTTTGGGGGACTTACGTGTTGACTAATAGAGGCGCTCCGAGGTATTTATTTCTTATTGTTTCTCCGGAAAGTCATTATAGCACACCAGAGTGCCGCCTTCTTTCTAAATCCCCAGCAGGGCGCACCAGAGTGATCACAAGGGGGGGTGACTGTACTTGTGTGTGTGTGTGTGTGTGTGTTGAATCCACTTCCCACTCCCACTCATCACGCCCACTCCACTTTGAGGGACAGGCCCGTGGCTTTGAGGCATCTTCACACCGAGAGCCAGCTTTGCAATGAGATGACACTTGTTAGATTACACAAATCATCCTAACAGTGATATCATCATAGCAAAATAGCGAAAGTACAGGGAGTCCTCGAATTACCACGTACTCGACCGACGTGGTTTTGAGTCTGGGTTTTGGTCTAGGTCCTCTTTCGGTCTTGATCTTGGCCTGTTCTTAGACAGGCTAAAGATTCTTTCTTGTTCTTGTTTTTGTCTAGGTCTGGTTTTGGACCGCTCTGGGCTCCTGGGTTCAAATCCAGGTCGGTTCACCTGTGTGGAGTTTTCATGTTCTCTCAGGGCCTGCGTGGGTTTCCTCCGGGTACTCCAGTTTCCTCCCACATTCCAAAAACATGCATGGTAGGTTCTAAATTGGCCCTAGGTATGGGTGTGAGTGTGCATGGTTGACCTTTGTCTCCTTGTGCCCTGCGATCAGGGTGTTGTACCCCGCCTCTGGTCCATAGTCAGCTCGGATAGGCTCCAGCACCCCCCTGCGACCGTAGTGAGGATAAAGCGGTTCAGAAAAATGAATGAATGAATGGAAACCAATCTCAATATTCTATAAATCACCGAAAAAGGACAAATATCTCAAAACAAACCGCATAAGATATGCTTTGTTTTGTGTTTTTAGTAACCTTAAGTCGCAGGCAGTCAAAGTCAAACAACTGCTGGCTCACGTAAGCTAAAAAAATAACACGGTAATGTCACAAATTGGCACGGATTGCATGTATGCTTCAGTTTGCAATGTCCATGTGTTGTGCCGTGTTTTCCAGACTGTCCCTAAACGCACCGCGCATCTGACTGGAGGGAAAGAGGGAGGGTCGGACCACTTTTGCTGTTTTGGTGTCGTTTTCAAAAGTTTTTTTTTTTTTCCAAACGATTAAGCCTCTTTACAAGGAAATAAAAGCACATCAAGCCCCGACGACGGCCGGCCATTTTGTTTAAGCAGTCGTCAACAGCAGCAGCTGTCGATCGCTTTTGGTTTAAACGGCTTAATAGTAATTATGGTCGAGCAACGTGGCGGCGTTACGAGTAAACTTTTCACGGGTGTTCAAATTGTCTTCACAATCGTTTAATTGTGCGGCGCTGCGTGGGCGCAGCGGGACAAAGACGACATGAATACCATTAAGAGACACCTGCGCACCTCTGCGCTCACATTTCAATGCGCCGCTTTGTTCAATTTCCCGCCGCCACCGCGCCAAAATCCGACGAGTGGCCCACTCACAAAGAATAAATAAGTTGACATTACCGAAAAGTTTTCTTCCGTCTTAATCAACAACACTTGATTGTGGAGCCGCCATTAAGCGCTTTGACCTTTGGCGGCGGAGATAGCTAAAAAAAACAAAACTAAAATAAATGCGTAAACACGTAGCTTTGGCAAAGCATCTTGGGAGGAAGATGGTTGACTCCATTTTATGGAGATGAAGATCTTTTAGTCAACATGGGTGATGTTTGTTTTACCTTTTCCAGCGAAGGAATCTATGCACAAACCGTTTTTTGTGATTGACACGTGCTAGAGAAGAAGTTTAGCATGGATACAAATGAAAACCTCCGGTTTCCTTGCAAAATAAAAGCACGGTTACCAATGAGGATCACGGAATCTGTCCACACGTTCCATTTTTTGGGGACATATAAGATATTTATTTACTTTTTTTGTAATCTTGCAATGTCCTCCCGCTGAAAAAAAAGACAAACTTGTGCATTCTCGTGTAAACCCTCGTGATTTCCTTTGTCTAATTTTCGCAGACATTCTTAACCAATGGAAATTGACCTGAGATGTTTTCGTTGTCGTGATGTGCAGAGGCAACGCAACCACTCCTGATTTGTTTCCTAGGTGAGTCCTTATCTTTGCTTCTTGGACAAGTTTGAACCAAAAAGATCAATTTACCCATTGTAGAATGAACCAAGGCACAGAAGTAATTTACTGTAGATTACCCTATTTTCTCGCATATACGCCGTATTTGTCGCAAAAAAAATTATGACTCAATCGAAGGTACGGCTTATATGCGCACAAATTAGACCTGACATGTACGAAACGCCATAATGCAAGAGAGTGCGGCCGATACGGTCATTTATTTCAAAATAGAGAAAATAAAAACAGATAAAACGCTTAACTAAATTTATTTTGACGTCTAGGAATGAAATTCAAGAAAAAATAAACCGTATTTTGCATAAAATGTGACTGCCATTGCTCGCTCAGGGCATCGCCATCTTACCTAGGGATGACAAACGACACTGCTACGGACACTTTTCCTGGTTGTACTGCTTACATGACTTTCTTTTTGAATTTAACTTCCAAATAAATGTGCAATGCAGCAGACGATCTTTTCAATACATACTGTATTTCAGAAATAGAACGTGCGATGATTTTTCTCAAGATTTTCCCTTCAAAGTAACAAATTTTACTCCCTATTAAACCATGAATATGGCGATGAAAATTGTGAATCAGGGGGCGTCTTAAACCAGAGAAATTATAAAATACATAAATAAGACAATTTTAAGGGTGCTGCCTATACGAGAGAAATTGTAAAATTCGACAATTTTAAGGGTGTGGCTTATACGAGAGAAATGGTAAAATTCGACAATTTTAAGGGTGTGGCTTATACGAGAGAAATTATAAAATTCAACAATTCTAAGACAATTTTAAGGGTGCGGCTTATATGAGAGAAATTGTAAAATTCAACAATTTTAAGACAATTTTAAGGGTGCGGCTTATACGAGAAAAATTGTAAAATTCAACATTTTTAAGACTATTTTAAGGGTGCGGCTTATACGAGAGAAATTATAAAATTCAACAATTCTAAGACAATTTTAAGGGTGCGGCTTATATGAGAGAAATTATAAAATTCAACAATTCTAAGACAATTGTAAGGGTGCGGCCTATACGAGAGAAATTGTAAAATACAACAATTTTAAGACAATTTTGAGGGTGCGGCTTATACGAGGTGGCGGCTAAAATGCGAGAAAATACGGTAGTCTAAATGATCCTAAAAGTAAGCCACTCCAACCAATTTTTTACAACGTGGATTCCAAACACTGAGCATGTGATCAAACACATGAATGACATTCACCCATCTGATACTATTAAAACTATGGCACACTTCCTTTTTTGCGTGCATATGGTCGTACGTGTGCTCATATGTGTGTGCGGGTGTTTCTGTTCGGCGGGGCTGGCAGGTACACACACACAAACACACACGAGTGAAGCCAACCAACCTCCCTGATGGCTGGAGGCTTGCTGCCGTCTCCCACGGGGGTCACGGAGCGCGCCAGGATTCCTCCACACGGGTGTGTGTGTGTGTGTGTATATGTGTGTGTGCATGGGAAACAAAAGAAATGCACTTGCCAGAAGTTGCACAGAACACAGCAGCAGCATCTCGAACCCACCTGGGCAGTTCTCTCGTCGACAAAAAGACCCTGGGGAGTCTGGAAATTGGATCAAAGGGGGCAACAAGTTTTGGAAAAGTTACTATTTTGATGGTTTTAACAAAAATAGTGTGATATGTCATACGATCCACTCCCGGAAGAGGCGTGGCAACTCTAATAAATGATTTAAATTCATGAGGCAGAAATATAGGGTTTCAATTTTTGTTTATTTGTTATTGTAAAACAAGCACATATTATATAATACTATTGTAAAGGTAAAATGCACACACAGATTACACGTTTTGCATTGTAAAACATTCGCACAAAATATTCCTTTGTAGCCAGAAACGAATGAAAACTTGCAAATCTGTTGCACCAAATGAGGGCCAAGGATTTCACAGGCACGAACTGGGGGGAAATGAACGCGCAAATTAGTCATTAGTGGCCAAGAAATGGTTCCTGAAATTTCTCTAATTACTCCATTAATACTACTCTAACCACCAAAAAAAGGTAAAATATAGGAATACAAATTACCTGTCCAAAACACTAAATACTCATTTGAGGCCAGTAGATGTTCAAGTTTCAAGTAAGTTAATAAAAATAAAAAACTTTCACGAATTGCTCCAAAACTAACAGCAAGAGATCCGAAATGTACAGAAATTGGACGAGAATGCCAGCCACAATTTTAGGGTTTTAAACTTTACCCTCTAGACCAGGGGTCGGGAACCTTTTTGAAAGAGAGAGCCATAAACAATTCTTATTTTCTAATGTTATTGCCAAAGAGCCATTCTCAGAATTTAAAAGTAAAAATATATGAAAATGTGCAATTTTTTTTGTCGTTTCACCACTTTTTAATCACAAAAAGTCTCTGATTTTTTTTGACAACATTGTTATGATGTTGGTAATCAATCAGTATTAATGACATGAGTAATGAAAAACTAAATTATGATTAAAGTGGTGCTAGAGCTAGTCTTAACGCCACAGTGTCGACGTGACGCTCCTATTGGTGCGTTCGGGACTCGGCTCTCTCACTCGTCATTTTCATATTTTACCTCACAGGTTAGTGGAGAGCCATATGCACCCATGGAAAGAGCCACATATGGCTCCCGAGCCGTAGGTTCCCTACCCCTGCTCTAGACTAATGTAAAATCAATTTTCACTATTAATTAAAACGATATTATCACGCACGAGTCCTTGCAGCCATCGAGTCCGGAACAGAAGATTGCACATAAGACGGCCATTTGGGTTCCCGCGAATACCTGAATCCACTCTTCCCCCCTCCACCCTTCTTGTCCCCCTCCTTCCCTTCCCTTCCTCTCTCCCTCGTCTCCCTTAAAAAAATAAAAAAATAAAAAAAAATGGGCAAATCCATTTTGCTCAACAGCTGCACCTCTGTAGTGCGCAGATAACGAGGCGGGCCAGGCCCGACGCGCCGACAGATAGGCCCGAATTTGGCCCCCGTTTTTGCTGAAATGCTAATGACGACGGGAAAGGAAGCGCTTGTTGGGCCAAAAAAAAAAAAAACAACAACAAAAAGGATGGGTGAGAAAAAAAAAAAGAAAAAAGAGAGAGGGGGCTCTTGTAGATCTGTCACTTTCTCTGTTGACAGATATGTGCTTGTAAGTGCGCTCAACACTTGTTCCTGGTGTCTTATCTGGCGCCGCGCAGAATGCTGACCTACATTGCATCAAGCACAATGACGCCACGCATAAACGTGCTCTTTTTCTTCTTCTTCTTCTTCTTCCTCTACCTCTTCTTCTTTTCTCGTTTGTCGCGCCGCCGTCACGTTAAAAAACAGCCGGTAAATCCCTCCAACAGAAGGTATTCTTCTTAAAATAAAAGCTTCGGGCTTAAATTCCTCCCAAAACGTTTCCTCGTCCTTGCTGATGTTTTATTGCTGCGGCAGGCGGAGAGGAAATGCGGGAAAGATGGCCTGAGGTGGCGTGGGGAAAAAGATGGTTGGGAAAGGTGGATTTTTTTTTTTAACAGCGTTAGAATTTTTGAAACCTCACACTCTATTCAAAAGCCATCATTAGCGTACCGTAGTTACTCGCATATAAGCCGCTTTTGTCGGACAAAAAAATGATGACTGAATCGAGGGTACGGCTTATATGCGCATAAAAACACGACTTGCAAAAAAAAGAAAGAAATTTGACGCCGCTGTGACACAATGACGTCATGACAAAATGGCGCCGTTGCGTGCACCGTGATGTCATGACGCAAGCGAATGCCCATACGGTCATTTACTTCAAAATAGAGAAAAGTTAAACAGATAAAACACTCCAAAAAATTATTTTAACATCTATGAATGAAATTCTTAAACTTCTGGTAAGAAAACTGTTTTTTTTTTTGTCATTAGAAAGCATCAGGTTCTCATCAAGATAGACTTATTTCTTATTTCAAATTGAATAATTTGACATTTCGCATTTACAAAAACAGGCATATTAACTTCCTTATGATATTGATCCTAATAATGGGCTTTTGATTCATACAATAGCTCAAAAATACCACTTGTGATGATTTTTCTTAAGATTTTCCCTTCAAAGTAACACATTTGTATTCCCTATTAAAATCATGAATGTGGAGGTGAAAATTGGGAATCTGGGGGGCGGCTTATACGCGAGAAATTGTAAAATTCAAAATGAATAATTAATAGCAGAAAAATATTGCAAATAAGTGAAGTCGCGATAATCCAGGGAAGACTGTATTATCCAAATCTGTCAAACTTTTCGTCCAAAGCAAAAGTAACGTTTTGCGATTCATAACTTTATTGCTAGGCCGATTAAAAACAAGCTGTTTATTATTGGTAAAGCGGCCATTATTTCCAAATGGCATGACGTTCCAGGCCGCCATAATTACAGGCTCTCTCCACCACTCGCTAATTGCAATTTGATTTATGTTGTCTTGATACACGGACAAATGTAGAGCGGCTGCCGGGGATGCACAAAGACAGACGTGACACCATGTTGCGTTGAGGAGCAGCTGTCCTTGTTTCCAAGCACAAGTTCTTCTGTTGAATTTGTCCCCGTAATGCTTCTTGTCCCCGTAACACTTCTTGTCCCTGTAACGCTTATTGTCCCCGTAACGATTTTTGTCCGCGTAACGCTTTTGGTCCCCGTAACGCTTTTAGTCCCCGTAACGCTTCTTGTCCCCGTAACGCTTCTTGTCCCCGTAGCGCTTCTTGTCCCGTAGCGCTTCTTGTCCCCGTAACGCTTCTTGTCCCCGTAATGCTTTTTGTCTCCCGCAAGGCTTTTTGTCTCCCGCAAGGCTTTTTGTCCCCGTAAGGCTTTTGGTCCCAGTAATGCTTTGGTCCCTGTAACGCTTTTTGTCCCCGTAACGCTTTTAGAAACGCAACTGGTAGCTTTGCTAACCTTGGTTTGTTTAAAACAGTGGTTCTTAATTTGGGTTCGATCGAACCCTAGGGGTTCGGTGAGTCGGTCTCAGGGGTTCGGTGGAGCCTCTGCTGCAGAGGTCATGGCACATGGACTCATCATATCTACTCACCATAACATGCCCCCCGCTTTGACCATCACTGGCTGCAGATGATTACGTGACATTTCTTGGCCAACCAGTCTTGAATTTGAAGAAAAAAATCACATTTTATCTTACACTAAACTAGGGTTCGGTGAATGCGCATATGAAACTGGTGGGGTTCGGTATCTCCAACAAGGTTAAGAACCACTGGTTTAAAAGCAATGACAAAGATGCATCAATTAAAATTTCATTTGTGTGTAGTCTGTACGTAAGTACTTATCTTATTAGTTGTATTAAGTTCATTTTCTATTCTTTTAGTATTTGACCAGAACATCCGATGATAAAAACGTGTCACACCGACACCAGCGACACTCTGATGAAGTTGGACGTAACACGCCAAAACATGTCAGGTAGGAACATTATCATTGTCTGTGAAGAATATTTTATGTTCTGTCACTTATGAAATGTATTGTGTATAATAATAGTTAAACTGTAGCAACATCTACCACAATGATTCCTAAAACGGAGCATCCCAAAAGTCTATGACCCTGACTTTTTAGTCATATATTATTTGCCAATATCATTATGTGCCATTCATAGGAGCATAGATGAGTTTTTTTTGTTTGTTTGTTTTCTTTTTTGACTTCCTTAACTACTGAACCAGGGCATCCTTTATTCTGTACCTTAGCTCAATTGAAAGTGGGGAGATAAATTAGTCATGTGTTTGAAACTCGGGAATTCCCAAAGTGAGTCTACAGTCAAAAAGTTGAAGTACTTGAAATCGAAATACTTTGTAGCAGGTCTAGCAACATAGACAGGTACTTCCAGTGTGTATACAACCAACGCTGCAAAATGAGCCTTAATGCGGCATCGGCGGGTCCAGAGAAAGCGGGCCAACGAGTAAACACTTTTTTTTACCGCCTCATTAATCGCTGATTGGCGTCGTAGAGTGGATGAGCAAAAATTAAATAAAAAAATCAAACGTCCTCCTTGCGCAGGTGCTAGCTTGACGAATAACTGCTTTTAATTAGCCTTATTCAATCATTCCACTTCTTCTCGGTACCTTCACCGCTTCGGCGCGGCATCGCATCGCGCTCTCGTCGTCGCCGCCGCCGCCGCCGCCGCCGCTCCACAAACCCCCATCAGAGGAGGCGTTCTACCTGTTCGCCTCACCGCCGTCGTTTCACCTCGCCGCTTTCGTCAAAGGGAAGAAGAAAAGGCGCCACTCGAACGGCTGCCGTCTTGGTCGACACGCCGCCGCCTTTCAAGGGAAACATCTGTGAGATGATACGGGAGGGAAAGTGGGCGTCTTTGCACCTGCTTCGAGGCACCACAATGGCGTATTATTAAGGCCCGCCATTTTGCTTTGATGATGATCGTTTCATGCGGGGTTGTCAAACTCGTTTTTTGGCGCCCGGACGATTTTAATAGGCTAACTTGCCCGAAATTCATCCACGAGTGAATTGACGGCTTTTCTAATGTCTTTTATAGACATTACATTTTGTTCAAATCATTTTTGGGGCCTCTTCATAGCAAATTTGCTTTTGTATTTTTGATTAATTTGTTATTTTAAGAGTTGTTATTTATTCGAAGATTTGTTTAAAAAAAAGGAATACATTATTTCTTTTTTTTGTTAAAAAAGTAAAGGGAAAATGTAAGTGTTATTTTATTTAAATCGTTTTTTATGCATTGAAAAGCAAAAGGGGAAGAGAAAGAAATATTTGAAAATATTCTTGGAACCCAAAAACTGAGTGGGTGTTTAAATATTCCGTGTTTTCGATATAAAATTATTTTTATTGGAACTTTTTTCCTAGAAAAGGAAACATTATAAATCTTTTAATCATTTGTTTTGAATTTAAAATGGGTAAAAATATTTTAACAGACATATCTCATATTTATTACATTTAAAAATCAAAGTGGAAAAGAGGAAACATTCAGTTATAGTCATTGATTTTGATTTTATTTTTTCAAGAAATAAATGCATAGAAAAGACACCTGTTTTGATCTGGTCAAAATAACTCAGTCTTGTACACGAAACATTCCGGGCGGGGTCAAGTACAAACCAAATTTTATCAAATTAGGTGTTATTTTCCATTCACTGGAGTTTCAGGCAAACATTTTTATCTTCTTGTATTTCAGAATGACTGCTTAGTTATGAATCAGAATCCATTTCTTTGTTTTGAATACAACTTCCTCCAGACAACAAAATCCCACTTCAGATGGTTGAATTTTTTTTTTAACTTGCACAAAATAGTCATTGACAAAAATTATCATTTGAAAAATTGCATTTTAGTCATGCGAGGGTGATTTGGAACAGCTGCCCCGATAATGTGATTTACATTCACCATGCGGACTAAAAGTTTTGGGACACTCATCTACTGATAGCCAATGAGGAATGTCCCAATAATTAAATTTTATGTAATTTCACAATATACCACAGAATCACATTTTAAAACACCTTTCAAATCGACATTTCGTCACTTGAATACTTTGTAAGTAGAGCAGTACTTTATATGTAAATTCCGTGATTCATTCCACGGTCCTCATAAATCGACCAATCCTATCATGTCCATTTTGATTTGCGATATACAAAAATGGCAACAATCGTCTTAAAGTGGAGTACCGGGAATCGAACCGTGACCCGTAAATCGCACTGCGAACCGTACCATACCGCCAGATACGTTTGTCTGGATAAAATATACCTCAACAGTTGACGTTTCTCGGTGCTCGAAGCGAAAATAAAGCTTTGGATTCCCCCCGGGGAGCTCGTGCTCGGATTGGAGTGGATTGACACAAAACAAACGAGGTGATTTCCTATGGCGGGGGAAGGGGGAGCTGGGGGGGCGCTCACCGACAAGTGGTGGTCCCCCGGGAGCGCAAATAGAGACGTTAGCACTCTAAAGAGAAGCAGGCGCCGCTTTCATGTTCTCGCAGGGACGGAGAGATTCTTCTTGCGCTCTGTCATCAGTCGTGACGATACAAAAATAAGAGTCATGTTTATGTTTTTTTTCTCACCACTGAAACAAGGAAAGCATCAAGGTAGATCATCGCGTTCTCGTTAGCTGGTTTTTAAATATCAGCCCATCTCCATTCTATGGTTTCTGGCTCGTTGTGCAAATAGAAAATAAGAAGGAACAAGAAATTATTGGTTGAAAATGTTCCAACAGCGATCCTCCACAGCACCTGTTATTTAGAAAACGCACCTGAGCCACAACTCATCGTCGTCTTTTAGTGAAATAACTTTTTTTTAATAAGTCGTGCCTCTACTTACGAAATTATTTGGTTCCAGAACTTTTTTCCTAACTTGAATACTTCGTAATCAGATCAGTACTTTATATGTAAATTCCGTGATTTGTTCCACGGTCCTCAAAAAACGACCAACTCAACCCTTTAAAAATGATCAGTGTCCCAATTTGGTATGAAAGATGCGAGAAACAGACAAAAATGAAAGAAAATTATAAGAAGAATATTTTTAATGTAATTATAAATGAATAACAAGCATGCAAAAACGTATTTTATTGTAAACCAGACCACAATAATGTTACTTCCATACTACTCGGACCATTCGCAGCGGAGTACCCGGAGAAAACCCACGGATACACGTGCAAACTCCACACAAGAAGGTCGCAACCCACTGGGAATTCAACCCTTGATATCAGAACTGCGGGCCAAAAACACTAAAAGGTTTAAAAACAACATTTCATGTGTAAATTCAGCGGTCAATCCGAATTTGGGTTTTAAGCTTAATGTAGACTTTCGAAGGAGGTTATTAACTAGCTTGGGTTAGCTCACGTGTCAAAGTGGCGGCCCGGGGTCCAAATCTGGCCCGCCGCATCATTTTGTGTGGCCCGGGAAAGTAAATCATGAGTGCCGACTTTCTGTTTTAGGATCAAATTAAAATGAAGAGTATAGATGTATATTAAATTTCCTGATTTTCCCCTTTTAAATCAATAATTGTAATTTTTTAAATCCATTTTTTCTGTGTTTTTAGTTCAAACATCATTTTGTAAAATCTAAAAATATATTTAAAAAAAAAGCTAAAATAAACATTGTTTTAGAACTATAAAAAACTGAATATTCAGGGCTTTTAATCCAGTTCTTTTAATCCATTTATTAAAAAAAAAATCTAAATAGTACATCTAAAATGGTCCGGCCCACATGAGATCGAGTTGACGTTAAAGCGGCCCGTGAACCAACCCGAGTCTGACACCCCTGGGTTAGCTAGTTAGTTAGTTAAGAACGGCGGTGCGGTCTTTACTGGATGGGCGGCGTGCAAGCACGGGTCTATTAGTTGAGTAATTGCGGGGCGATTAGCAGACACGGCGCTTGGCAGGCCCGCCGCCCTGGACGGCGGCTGGAAGGAGAAGCGCCTCCTGGAGGATCCTGATACAATAGAGCGCGGCTGGCCGGCCCGCGCGCTTCCTGCTCGCGGGTCGCCGCCTCCATCAATCGTCCCTCCCACGCCTGCCTGGACCGCCACCAGCTGGCTGCGTTACGGCTTCCTTCTTCTTCGTCCTCCTCCGCGTTTTGCTACCTTTTTATCTGTTCAGTTAGTCCAGGCCACGGATTTTCCAGCTATGGCTTTCCGGAGCTTCGGCGGCGTCGACGTCTGGGTCGCCGCCGTCGTCGGTACATTTTCGGGCAGGTTGGATCCCAGTGGAAATGATTTGGATGTCTATCATTGTTAATAGCAGGCAATGAGTTAAAACTATGAAATAAAATAGAAAAAAACGACTTTAGAGGGAACCATAAATGTCCTAAAATTCAAAGGTCAACAAGAAGTGACCAGAAATGACCCCAAATCAGTTCAACCTGACTCTAAAATGTCCCAAAATCAACAGTGACCTGAAAATGTTCCAAAATCAACAGTGACCTGAAAATGTCCCAAAATCAACAGGAAGTGACCTAAAAATGTCCCAAAATCAACAGGAAGTCACCAAGAAATGTCCCAAAATTAAAAGGTCACCAATAAATTTCCCCAAATCTGTTCAACCTGACTCTAAAATATCCCAAAATCAACAGTGACCTGAGAGTGTCCCAAAATCAACATCAAGTGACCTAAAAATGTCCCAAAATCAACAGGAAGTGACCTGAAAATCCCCAAATCAACAGGAAGTGACCTGAAAATTTCCCCAAATCAACAGAAAGTGGGCCAGAAATACCCTAAAAATCATGTCATTTACTTGTTCACTGATTGACTGATTTTTTTTAATCCGCCCCTCAGTCAAAATGGATTGGTCATCCAAAACTGTCAATGGCATGAAAGTATAACGGTCGGCTGCCATTCGTCCCAGTTTAGGCGATTTAGACCTCGATGAATGTCAATGAAAGGCTATGAGTTCAAACTATAAACTGCAAAAGTCAAGAATAAAGCCAAAAATTTAAAGTTTGGTATGTTTTAAAATTATCATTCGAACTTTTACATGAGATTTTGAGACTATTTTTAGGCTTTTTAAATGAGCGTTTCCAGTTTATCTTCCAATGTCTTCACGTTTCAGTGCATTAACGACGCTAGACATCCAACCCATTCATTCTACTCCAAGTTAAAAAAAATAGCATTTCTATCGCCATCAATGGCAGCTAATTAGTTAAAAATCTGGCTGCCGCACGGCCAAACAAAAAGTTTTGAACCGGTACAAGCCTCTGGGTCACAGAGTTAAAATTTCCCCGCTAATCATCCGCGTCCTAATCCACTCACTTTGCCTAATCTGGCTAAATCCAGACCAAAGCCGCCATGATGACACCCGTCAAACACTGTTGTTTTTTGTTTTTTGTCCCTCCCGCCACCGTGTCTGCGTCTGACAGAGTTTGGACGGCGGACGTGCGGCAGCCGATTTAGCGGCCTCCGCGTTTCCCCGTTTGTCATTATTTGCTTTGGAGGCTCGGCGGGAACTGGAGAGCAGACCGCAGATGGTCCTGTTGATTGTTGCTTGATCGGACGCCGCTGATTGGCAGATGGCACGGGAGAAGCATTCCAATAAGTCCTTTAATTTCATCCAAGGGTCCTAATTAAGTCTTATAGAGGGGGGAAAAATGTTTGTGTGCTTCGGTGTCTTGTTATACAGAAATGAATACAATGCTAAAGTTCATTAAATAAATAAGAAGAGAATTTCAAATTAATTAAAAATGAAGGAAAGCTGAAATACACACTGATTAAGGCCCCACTTAACACTCAAAAGTAGATTTTTTAAAATTCTTTATTTTCTGAACCGCTTTATCCTCACTAGGGTTGCGGGGGGTGCTGGAGCCTATCCCAGATAACTAAGGACATCAGGCGGGGGGACACCTAAACTGGTGGCCAGCCAATCGCAGGGCACAGGGAGACAAACAACCAATCGCTCGTAGCTAGTGTCCAATCAGCCTAGTATGCATGTTTTTGGAATTCAACGCATATTTTAGGCCTTACACCAAATCTGAAAATGGAATTAAAAATTCTAAAGTAGGTTCAATTTTCATTGTCAAATCTGCTCAAACAATAGTATCATACTTATGATTACCGTATTTTCACAACTATACAGCACATCATATTTTTAGCCGCAGTGTCAGTAACAAGTGCTATTTGTGTATTTTAAACACACAAAGGACGCACCGTTTTTATAGACGCAGCCAGGAATGGCATATATACCGTATTTTCACGAATATTAGGCGCACATAAAAGTCTTAAATTTTCTCCAAAATAGACAGGGCGCCTTATAACCCAGTGCGCTTTATATATGGACCAATACTAAAATTGTTATCACGATAAAATAAAATAAATCAGTCGATAGGACAACTACGGAAACCAGCCCCCGACTCTACTATTTTCCCGTAGATAAAGTACTGCGCAGTGACTGCTGGGATATAGAGTTCTTAATACACCCAGTATGATATATATTGTATATAGTTCGCAGTCTAGCTTTGAATGCTCTGTTGACACCAACATCAAGCGCCAGGATTTCTTTTGTATATACAGCCGAAATGACGGCGAGCACAAAATTAGTGTGCTCGCCGTCATACTGGCTGTATTGACAAAAGAACTATATATCCCAGCAGTCACTGCGCAGTACTTTTTCTACGGGAAAATAGTAGAGTCGGGGGCTGCTTGCCGTAGTTGTCCTATCGACTGATTTATTTTATTTTATCGTGATAACAATTTTAGTATTGGTCCACATATAAAGCACACTGAATTATAAGGCGCCCTGGTAGGCTGCTAGGCTTATTGGACACTCTAAATTGAATGGTTGTCCTTTGTCTCCTCGTGCCCTGCAATTGGCTGGCCACTGATTCATCTGGGATAGGCTCCAGCACCCCCCCCCGCGACCCTAGTAAGGGTAAAGTGGTTCCGAAAATGAATGAATGAATATGTATACACCAGATATGAAACCCATGTAAATCTGCAAACCTACTATTAAACCCCTAAATTCACATCTTCACCTTAATTTGAAAGACTAATCTTAAAATCCTAATCTGGGTTTTTCCTATTCGCTTCTCAAACAAAAACAAGTCAGAGAAGCGGAAGGTAAAAAGCCCGTCCATAAATTTAATATGTCCATCTGCAACGAGACGCCGTCCTGATGCAATAATCTCAAATTAAATCATGAATAATGGAAGGGGGAAAGTCATGAAGAGGGATTAATAATTCAATAGATAAATAATTTACAAAATAATCAAATACATAAATAATGACGGCCGCCATAAATAAAGCATCGGGTAAAAAAATTCTGGGCGAGCTGCCTTTCCGCCTGATGCGTCAAAATGCACAAACAAACACAACATAAATTAATATACCCCAGTTTTTTAATACATATGTACCGAGTGAAAAATCGCTTTGCGCCCAATTCGTACGTGTTATTTGACAACAACAACAAAATGAATGTTAGGTGCCTCTCGTGCACGTATACATAGCAACATAAAAAAATAAATAATAATTTGAGTGTGCCGACATGTGACAGATCATGCAGATATGAAATGGCTCATTTCGGATTACATGTAGTCCATTTATCATGTATACTATATAAATGCGTACTGTACAGTATCCGGCCATTTTAATAGAATTGTGTTACAAGTAATGAGGCGATAATACAAAACATGGAAGAAAAATGGTGTGTTTCTTTGTGGATCGATAATCGTTAATTTATAAAAAAATAAATAAAAAATTCCATTGTTTGGCCAACAACTTTCTGAAGGAAGAACGTACCGAAAAAAATAAATAAATATAAAACCTCGCCAGTGTTTCCAAGCAAATTTTGCATTTAAAAAATCTCAAGGTGTAGCAGCATCTGAAAAAAGGATGGCAATTATATTAACAATATAAAGTCGTTCTCATCAAAGGTTTATCAAAAGGAATCAAATAAAACCCCAAAACTTATTCCAAAATCCAATTTTTCATACCAACCTCGTGTCAACAAAAGTTGATGTCTGCGGACCTTTAACAACTTCCGGTTCGAGTGATGTAAAAATACGTAATGTAATGTTTTTAATATCACAATTTTATGAATTTTACTCCCAATATTATGCGAAAAGCAACGAGCTCACTAAGATGGCTGTGCCCCGAGCGTCAGTGAACGTTTTGCGTTTTATGCAAGATACGTTTTATTTTCATAAATTTCATCCATAGACGTTTTATCTGTTTATCATTTCTGTATTTTGAAATAAATGACCGTATCGGCATTTGCTTGCGCCGTGACATCACGGCGCACGCATGGGCACCATTTTGTCGTGATGTCATCGTGTCACGGTGCCGTCAAATTGCTGTTTTTTTTTGCAAGTCGTGTTTTTATGCGCATATAAGGCGTACCCTCGATTCAGTCATCATTTTTTTTGTCCCACAAATGTGTTCTTATATGCGAGTAAATACGGTAGACAAAAATTTCATATAGATTAAATTCACCAGACAAACACGCCTCGACAAGAAATTCAACATGGATTGGAAGTCTTTGGCCTTCAATGTCAGTCACTATAGTAAAGTTGTACTACAAGGAAGCGTATTCCCTTCTCAAATTGATTCTCCGTGTCGCGTGTCAAGCACGCTTGATAAAAAGTCTGCTTGTTGTCCAAGCCGTGTGATAAAAAAAGCGATAAAGAGGTGACATCCAAATCTGCCACTTTAAAGCTTCCCGGGGACTCTAAACGGTGATTATATGCGTCATGGCCGCCTTGGGAGCGTTATCTAAACCCGCACACCTCTTCCCCCCGATTGTGACAAGACAGCTCCCCTTCAGTTTCCCGACTTGCCGCTTGGATGTCCTCGAGTACTTAAGAGATGCTAACGTATCGGAATTCAAGTGTCAACGAACCCCGGGATCTTTTGAAAACCGCGATTACGTTCGTAACGCAACATCTGCTGTAATAAATCTGAGAGATGCGAGCCATTTTTGGCTAGCTTTACTCAACCCACACATTCAAGTGTGTGAAAACACACTTTTTAAAAAAGGCTGGTCCTCCCTCGCTTACCGTAACAAATGGGAGATTATCATATGGTAGCATTTTGAGAAACGAGTAGAAACATTGTATAGTTAAACACCAAAACAAATCATTTCAGCTATCTCAATTCCGCCATTTGATATTTCACTGCTAACATTTGAAGCAGTTTTGGAGAAGAAAATGAAATTCGCATGGACATTAAAGTCAAAATAAAGCGCAACCGCCACTCAATAAATCACTGGTACGACACCAAGTGGCTCGGAAATCCGTAATTTAATAGGAGCGTGACTGAAGAAGCGCTATATCGCCGAGGAACACAATATTTCTAGTAGAGGCAATCAAATTGATTTGCTAGCCGAGTTGCACGAGCGCCTGTTATTTACATGCTAAAGGCACTTGCGTTCAAGTACGCATTGTTTAGCTGGCAAGGAGACGGGTGCTAGAGCGTGACATGTTTTGCCACGCCACCAAAACATCACCTTAGATAAGAAATAAAGCAGTCTTCGAATCAAAAACAAGACTAAGCTGCTTTCCGCTAACAATGCTTACGAGGACGGTTGGACTCGATTGTTAAGAGTGGAGCTATTGTGTGAAATGGATTCATTGTGTCTTGGGGGCTAGAAATGTAGCGTCATGAAAGTGAAAATTCAATGTTCCGTTAACAAACAAAAAGTTCATTTTCATTAAATACACACGTTCATTTTACTTCAATGTAGTCTTACAAATAGCAGTCATGCTAGTATGCCACTAAAATGGCGTCATCGGTATCGCCGTGTCCGAAGAAATAGCATGCCAATGCTGTGCGACAAGTACTTTAGAGATTAAATAAAAATCCGCCATGCATGTATAAGTCGAACCGTGAAATGGCGAGGGAACACCGCAAACTGACCTCTAGTATTAGTATAGTTTTATACTATGATGGTTTGAAAACATGTGGGAAACTTTTTCCCAAAAATTGACTTCTTTCCGTAATTTTCAGTTCCGTTTATCATCACAAGGGTTGCAAGGGGTGCTGTTGACTACCAATCACAGACAATATTTGAAAAAAAGCCTCCAATTTGAACAGTATTGCAAAAGCAAATAGCGTATTTTTTCATATATTAGCTCCCTTATGTATAAGCTGCACCCTTAAAAATGCCTTAAAATCATTGAATTTTACAATTTCCCTCGTATAAGCCGCCCCCTGATTCACAATTTTCACCTCCATATTCATGGTTTTAATAGGGCTTATAAATGTGTTACTTTGAAGGGAGTGAATTTTTTCACGTTTTATGTAAGATACGTTTTTTTTCTTTTTTCTTGAATTTCATTCATAGACGTCAAAATAAATTTAGTTTTGCGTTTTATCGGTTTATCTTTTCTCTATTTTGAAATAAATGACCGTATCGGCCGCATTGTCTTGCGTTATTGCGTTTCGTGGATGTCAAGTCTAATTTGTGCGCATATAAGCCGTAACCTTGATTTGGTCATCATTTTTTTTAGTGACCAATACGGCTTATATGCGAGAAAATATGGTAGTTGCGTGATGACAATGTACACTTTTTAAACCCTAGTTTTACCATAAAATGGGTCAATTTGACCCGTTTTGCTGTGCCTTGTCACAAATGGGCTCCGAATCGCTCTGACTTTTACACGAGGGAAGTCAAGATTCGAACCCGCAATAACTGTCAAACCACATTTTCCCATTCTTAAAGCGACACGCACGTGGACAGAGATGACGAGGTCTTTTTGTCAAGCCATCAAAGTCGTCATTCGCTGCCTTCCGCCGAGACAAAAATGAATCATCATTAATGGATGCGCAGTAGCTATCAGTCTAAATATTTAGTCACCTCTCACAGATGACTTCTTCATTTTAAATGGCTTAAAAATACTTTATGTGTCCACTTGGGGCTGTTTTTAAATATTTTATCCGCACCGTGAATAATGAATTAATGACTCATGCACAATGTGTTTTTCATTTAGGTGTCCACATCTTGACTTTAAGGGATGACATTTACATTTTTTTTTTGTCAGTAGGAACAAAAATTGCTCCAATATTTATTTTGAAGGCGGATTTTAGGCATAGCAATCCACTTCATCCTAAAATTAAAATGAAAGTAATATAATATATGATATAATGTGGTGGACGCAAATATTCATGTTAAACAATATATGATAATATGAATTGTTGGAAATATTCCCTCGGATTCTATTGGATTTTTTTTGGGTCTTTTTAATATTGCGTATTGGCATGGGTGCGCCACTAAAGCATGGCAGCAAATTGCTTAAACGAGCACAGACTGACACATTAAGAAGCCATTAGGAATTCCTTTTAAACTCATTAAAAAAGATGGAAAAAGTTTGATGTAAATGCTAAAAATCAGCAGGAAGCAATGTTTTGAACTGGCATATAAAAGAAGCCATTAAACCTAAACGTACATCTAAAAACATTACGGCAAAACCGTAAAACCAAAAATATTGAATTGATGTCTATTTAATTGCTTGTTATCAGTCACTTTCTGTAAACAACAGCCTGCCATTTTGTTTAGTTTTTAATCTGCTTGATATACAATATATTGCATATTCATATTCATTTCTAATGGCACATCTAACATCATATTTTTCCTATTCGAGTTATTTTTTATTCATGCATTTGAACACATTCACAAGATACTTTACATATTTTCCATAAGAATCTACAAAAAAAAAATCAACCGCCCCAAATAGTTTTTTAATTGATTGCTGTCAGCCCTCCCATCTTACATTTATTGGACATATATTAGATTAGATAACTTTATTCATCCCGTATTCGGGAAATTTCATTGTCACAGTAGCAAGAGGATGAGAATACAGACACAGAAAAAAAATTTAAGACATAAATAAATAGGTCATAAATAAGATAATAATGTCCATCTGTGCGTTTAAATGAAATCACAATCTTGGACTTTCCCAATAACTCGTTGGTTGTCATTGAAGGCAATTGGCGTCCAATCCGTTTTGATTGGATGAAAGATCGAATTGGACAAGGAAATGGATTTGATATATTTGGGTATCAATGGCAGTGAATGAATTAATGGTTAAAATAAAAACACACAGGATACTGAAAAAAACGAGTTGAGCAAAAAGTGGCCCGGTGGAGCAATGGTTAGCACGTCTGCCTCGCAGTTCTGAGACCGAGGTTCAATCCCTGGTGCGTTCTGACCTTCATATGTGGAGTTTGCATGTTGTACTTGCGTGGGATTTCTCTGGATACTCCGGTTCCCTCCCACATCCCAAAAAAATGCATGCTAGGCTAGCTGGCTAACACTCGAAATTGCCCCTCGCTATGACTGATTGGTTGTTTGTCTCTTCTGTGATTGGCTGGCCACCAATTCAAGGTGTTTGTGTTTGTGTGTGTGTGTATTCGTCCCCGCTGACCACAGTTCGCTAGCATAGGCTCCAGCACCACCTGCGATCCTTGTGAGGATATGCGTAACGGGAAAATTGGTAGCAGGCCGTTTGTATCCGGCCGGCCGTCTTCTTTTTCGCGAGCGAGTGGAGAAAAAGCGACGACGGCAGCTGTCGGCAGGTGCGGCGGTTTATCACGACGCCAGAAATAATCCAAAGTGACAAGTGGCAGCGGCACAAATGATTTATTAGTCTTTTTACTCGGCTTCTTAGCATCCTCGGGGCGGAAATCAATTATTCAGCCGCGACGTGTCTTCAAATCATTAATTCCGCCACGCGCCCGACAAGAGCGGAGCGAGCTCCGGACGAGCGACTTCCACGACACCGGGTTACGGCGGGCCGGCCGGCGTGAGGGGGAAGGTTTTCGGGGGGGTCCGTTCGGGGCAATTAGGCTTGTCACAATCAGAACATTCAGTAGCAACAGCTATCTTTGTCATCTTTGACAGTGATAGGGGCAGCGATAGTTGTCACTAGAACTATTTTAAGGGGTCTTCATCCCCCCCTAAATAATTTTTGGGGGGTCTTATTTATTTATGTTTTTTTTTTTACAAAACATCAAAATTTCTAGCTATGATTGGTTGTCTTTTGTCTCCTTGTGCCCTGCGATTGGCTGCCCACAGACTCAAGGCATCCCCAGTGCCTGTAGCTGGTTGGGATAGGCTCCAGCACCCCCCTTGTGAGGATAAGTGATACAGAAAATGAATGACTGAATCAACAATTCTGATTTTTGAAAAAAAGACCGTGGAGAGTAAGGCTTTTAATATTAAGGTTTTTTCTTAAAAAAAGAACCTGGTGAGTAAATGATTAAAAAATATTTTGAATGAATGAATGAATCAACATATCTGGTAAAAATAAAAAATAAAAAAAACATCTATATTAAGTAAGGCTTTTTCTTTAAAAAGAAAACCTGGTGATTAAATGATTAAAAAAATAATTTTGAATGAATTAATAAATCAACATTTCTGTTAAAAAAAAGAAAAAGAAACCATCTATAGTAAGTAAGGTTTTTTCTTTTTAAAAACCCTGGTGATTAAATGATTTAAAAAAAATATTTTGAATGAATCAACATTTCTGTTAAAAAAATAAAAAATAAAAAAGAGCATCTATAGTAAGTATGGCTTTTGTCCCAAGAAAAAAACATGCATAGTAAGGCTTTTTTTCCCTTTTATTTATTTTTAAACTTAGTTTTAAACTAAAAATGAGGTTGACACCCTTTTTCTGTCCAATCGCATGATGAGATGAAAAAAAACAGCCCTGTTTTTTTTTCACCCTTCGTCCTGTCATCACCTTCTCGTTTTCCCTTTTCCACCTAAAGAATCGTAGCGAACGCGTTTCTCGGCCAGGAACTTTCCAGTTACGGTATAAATCCAACGTGACCACGTCAATTGAGTGATGAGCGAGATTGACGACACGAAAGGCGGCGCCACTCATCCTTCTTGCTTCAACTTTTATGTATAATTAATTTGGTTGTGTTTTGGAAAGTTACGTTTTATCTGCCATAATTCCATCCCTCTCATCTTTATGAATACAAAGCATATATAATGCGCTGCCCGCCTGTTATTAATTATGGAAATAACACAACAAAAGCACATCCTAAATCCATTACGCTGGTAAGCAAGACTTGTCTCAATAAATCAGCATCTACAATCAAAATTGAAATCATTTTTTATGCATAATGTATGGGCTTGTTGCCGGCAACATCTGTTCATTATGCAGAGTAATGCATTCTTGTAGTTTTTTAAAAACTTGCGTCCTATAAAATAATCATAATGACTGCTCGGTTACGGCTCGCGGGAAGACACCAGTACGTTTTTACAATACGCCGCTTGATTTACGCCTTCATTTACTTCTTTTATGGTCCGCGCCGTCGCAGGTTTGGCTGCCGGAATGTCTCTGCTTGTTAGCTATTTATTTATTTTTAATACGCGCAAAGTAAATGTGAAAGTAGGTGTGGTAGCTACCGTATTTTCTTGAATATATGCCGTATATGTTGATCAAAATAATGATGACTGAATCGAGGGTACGGCTTATATGCGCACAAGTTAGACTTGACATGCACAAAATGCTACAACGCAAGACGATGCGGACGATACGGTCATTTATTTCAATATAGAGATAAAACGAAAGAGTAAATGTGAAAGTAGACGCGGAGCTACCGTATTTTCTCATGTATACGCCGTATTTGTTGATCAAAATAATAATGACTGAATCGAGGGTACGGCTTATATGCGCATAAATTAGACTTGACATGCACGAAACGCCACAACGACAGAAAATTTGGCCGATACGGTCATTTATTTCAAAATAGAGAAAACATAGAGATAAAATGAAAATGTATTTTGAGGTCTATGAATAACATTCTACAAAAAATTTAACCGTATCTTGCATAAAATGAGAAAAAAACTCACTTTGTTGTACCTGCCATTGGTTGCTTAGGGTGCCGCCATCTTAGCTAGGGATGACAAATTAGACTGCTACAGACATACTTCCTGGTTGTACTGCTCACATGACTTCCTTTTTGAATATGTCTATGTGCAGGGACGATCCTTTCGATTGATACAGTATCTCAGAAATACCAGGTGCGATGATTTTTCTTAAGGTTTTCCCTTCAAAGTAACACATTTGTATTTCCCTATTAAAACCATGAACATGGAGGTGAAAATTGCGAATCAGGGAGCGTTCGCGTTTGTCGTTAGGTACAGTTTCGGGATAAAAAGATCGAGTCGGATCGGATCGGAAGAGATGCAAAGCAGTTTGTTGTTTCATGTTTTTGTCAGTGTCCTCGACTCAGGGCCTTAATTATTAATATAAAATCAAATCAAAAGCCTTTATTGTCATTATACAACAGCTGCGTATAACGAAATTAGTGGTGCTACTCCACAAAGTGCGTGTTTCTCAGTAAAAACATAAATAAGTCATAAAAAGTCACGTCCAGGCAAGGTAAATTCTAAGATATTGCACAATCTAAGACAAGGGTGTCAGACTCGGGTTGGTTCGCAAGCCACGTTAAACTCTGAATATTCAGTTTTTCATAGATCTAAAACAATGTTTATTTTAGCTTTTTTTATATATATATTTTTAGATTTTACAAAATGAATTTTGAACTAAAAACAGAAAAAAATGATTAATTTTTTTAAATTATTGATTTAAAAGGGGGAAAATCAGGAAATGTAATATACATCTATACTCTTCATTTTAATTTGATCCTAAAACAGAAAGTTGGCACTCATGATTTACTTTCCCGGGCCACACAAAATGATGCGGTGGGCCAGATTTGGCCCCCGGGCCGCCACTTTGACACGTGATCTAAGATATTGCACATTGTTATTGCTATATATTAAAAATATTCTTCACCTTAGTAACTCGTGTTGATGGAGAATAGCAGCGGTTTATCGGAATATGACGTTTGCTCCCAACCATTACATTCCCACGTGATGTCACATTTGACGGCCACACAAGTGTGATTCTCACCAAATTTAATTTTTTTTTTAAACAAATTTCTACACTGGCGGCTGGTTGGTTGAGTGGTTAGCGCATGGGCCTCGCAGTTCTGGGGTCCTGGGTTCAAATCCAGAACGCTCCTTCCACTTGTGTGGAGTTTGCAAAGTAGTTTTAATTCCATTTTACTGTTGGACAAACGCGGGCCGGCCCGGCGGCTTGAGTGATTAGTACGTCAGCCTCGCAGCTCTGGGGTCCTGGGTTCAAATCCATGTCGGTCCACCTACGCTGAGTTTGCACGTTCTCCCTGGGCTTGCGTGTGTTTTCTCTGGGTACGCCGGTTTCCTCCCACATTCCCCCCAAAAATGCTAAGCTAGCTGGCTAACAGTCTAAATTGCTCCTAGGTATGAGTGTGAGTGTGAATGGTTGTTTGTCTCCTTGTGCCCTGCGATTGGCTGACCACCGATTCAGGGTGTTGTCCCCCGTCTCTGGCCCGAAGTCAGCTGGGATAGGCTCCGGCACCCCCGTCAATGGGACTCAAAGATGAGCATCCATAACCAGTTTTGCTGAATGGCAGGCAAATTTTGCGTAATTTTACAGGTCACTTTTTTGTACATTTTGGAGCCTTTCCTATTGATTTTTTGGGGACTTTCCAGTGCGGTCCCCTAATCTGATAAGCGTTGAAGACGGGCAGCCGGCTACCTGGCAGCCCACCCGTCCGAGCGGATAAGACGGCGTTCCCGCGCTTGGCAACCCCGGCTGCCTCGCGAGGACTCTTAAAGAGCGATTAATCATTGTTTGGGCGGCAGGACGGCGCGCGTCGCACACCTCTGAAGCAATTAATCCCCGTGATCTCCGGCAGGTTTGTCTTGCAGATAAGTCGGCCCACCAAATTGTTCCCAATTCATCAAGCCGCTCTCTAAAAAAGCACAATTTATTGGCCTGAGCTTAATTCCAAGTTAAAATAAAAAAAAAACAGTAGCAGAAGTTATGCTATCTCAGTATTAAACACGTGCAACAGATTATGACAAATTATTTTAAAAATTCTAACTATAACCAAAGAACAATAATTTGTCATTTTTCTTTTCTATTAAAAGTTGCAATTAATTTAAGAAAAGCAATTTTAAGGATTGATTATTCATTTATGAAAAATATTGACCTCCCCAAAATAAAAACAAATCTCTCTTTTTTGAACCTGCTTAACAGCAGGTTTTTATTTATTTACACGTTTAAAAAATAATATATTAATGTGACATTTTTTAATTAAAATTAATTAAATTTAAAAAACAAAAGGGAAAAAAATACAATGTTTAAAAAAAAATTAAGAAACCAGATTTTGAGGATTGATTATTATTTTATGAAAAATATTGACCTCCCCAAAATGAAAACAAATCCTCTCTTTTGAACCTGCTTAACGGCGGATGTTATTTTTTTAAATTTCATTTACACATTTAAAAAATAATATATAAATGTGACATTTTTTTACATTAAAAAACAAAAGGGAAAAAATACAATAATATGTTTAAAAAAATCTAAATTGTTTTTCTTTTCTTTTGAATGTTTTTTAAAAATATTCTACCATTTCTGTCCTTAATACCATTTTAATTTGAATAAAATCAATAAAGATGATATTCTTTCATGGGCACATTGTAAAAACCAAATGACAACTTTGCAAATTTGTTCTTAAAAAAAAGCACCACTCATCTTTCTCCGTCTCGACTAAAAATTAACAAGCCCCCCCTCCTAGTCATTTGCCCCGCCCACAAACCCCCATTTAAAATCAAACTTGAACCACCCTCAAAGTCCAACCAAATTTGTCTTCTTTTTGCCTTTCTCCCTTGGATAAACGGAGCTCCCAAATTGTTCCCGATTCATCAAAACTTGTTCATGGCGCCCCCACCCCGCGTACGGTAAAACAGGCCATTTATTTCCCCGTCGTTTACGGCGGCGGTTTTTTTTTTTCAATCAAAAAAAGCGGCAACTTTGCCACATCGGAGCCGGCGTTATATTAGCTCCGTATAAGCTAAGTACCCCAGATTACGACGGGAATCTGCTTTTATTGCTCGCATCTGGCCTAGTCACAATTCATTTTCCCGTTCGCCGTGGCGAATTTTGAGCGATAGCGGCATAAATCACGATGCTAATCAGAAACATAAGTGACAAGAAGCGTCGCCGCCCAACCTGCCCTCGCCATCGCAACAAAGGAGTAACATATGGCTGGGGAAGAAAAAAAAGGCTTTTATTTGCAAGAAATATTCTAACCTGAGCGGCAAAAGAAATATTATCCGTCCTCGTTTGCATTTTTCCGTTGGCGACGTCAACGTGGGAGACGTGCTTGATTGTCACCCAAAAAATTGAAGGTGAATCGCGGTGGGAGGAGCTTGGAAAAAAACTTTGAGAAAGGTGTTTGCCAATGACGGTGATAGGCGTCCAATTCCATTTTGACGAGGCACTAAAACGTGATCATTCACTGCCAGCCCAAGAATGTAATTCATGTCAAATGACTTTATGTTCATATTAAAAAAATTAAGGCAATTTCTGTAAAAGATTGCAGAAATTGGAGAATATTTGCATTTTTTTCCTTATATAAATTTTTTTGAACATTTTAACAGATAAAAATTGAAGGCAATTTATGTGAAAGATTTAGGACTGGAAAAATTAGAGAATATTTGCCATTTTTTTTCTTAAAGAAATAATTGTGGACATTTAAAAAAATTTAAATTAATATTTTAGTGTGTTTTTTTACCTTTTTTTTAAATTAAAAAGTAAGAAATAATAAAAATCAGGTAAAAGAGGTGACAATTGTAATAAAAAGTTTTTTTTAAAAAATATTTTTCATGAATGTATAATCATTTGCCAACATATATACATATTATAAAGCCAAATATGAATTACTGTACAAATCTTATTTGTATTTTAGTGGTATTGTATTATATAATTTCAGATTCACTTTGCATATTTAATACCAAATCGAATTTATATTTCAATTTTTATTGCATCATATGTCACAATATTATCTTTTTAGCAATATATATCCACTCAACAGTTGATATTTTTTAAAGAAAATAAAAGCGTCACTCAAAGTATTTTTTTTCAATTTGCTACGAATCCAAACATTTATTTTAACCTTTATTAAATAAACCAAACTCAAATATCTACCAAAGTAAGAGTTGAAATCCTGCCTACTTATCAGAAAACACCAAAAAATAACATCCCCAAATTTTAAACAAGTGAACTTCGGCACCCCCCGACAAAAAAAAAAAATTAAAACGTTCCACTCCATTTTTTTTAGGTGTTCATTTTTCGTCAACTCCCTCCTCTTTATTGTTCATAAAGAATCTCCGTTTGGCCCGCCTTTTCTTGCAAGTTGACTTGCAGCGGCCAAAGTTGACACCCGGTCTCTAATAAAGCGCCTTGGCAGAGAATACGCCGCCGATGCGACAAGACCAATCCCGGTTATTACGAGTTCTCTACGGAAAACTCCCGCCTCTCGCTTCCAAATCATATTTGGAGAGGAAAAAGGTTGGGGGGGGGGGCTTCGAGTTGGGGGACGGGCGGGTGAATATTCTTGCCAAGAATAGTAAAATGGCTGCGGTTTTAATTGCGTCATTACATAGCCAATATCAGCCGCCTGCCTGCCAATATCAATATTGCCTTAACGCGGGTAGAATGCAGATGACCCGGGGAGTATGCGGGGGGCACCCTGCGTTGGGGTTGGGGGCGTCACCCTTTTTATGTCCCGCCCCTGAGTCCCACCCTTGTTTGGGGTTTCATGGCGAGATGGGATTGATGGGCCTCGGGGGCAGCATCTATCTGTGTGTGTTTGTGTTTGTGTGTGTGTGTGTGTGTAAGGCTAGTGTATTCATAGCGTTGTGGTCACTTCATCGTGCATGAATGTCATTAGTTTGGTATTTCAATGTTGACTCTTTCCGTTTTAGAAGGAAGTTTGACTGCTTTAAATGGGAATTGTTTTTGTTTTTATTAGTGCAGGTTATTAGAATTCTATAATGGTTAAGATAACATGCCATTCTTAGAGATTAAGGTGAAATTAATCATTGTATACATTATGTAGATTGCAAGATTAAATATTGGACGGGGTGGGGAAATAATGCAGTCCTCCTGTTTTCATTCACCTTGCCTACTATTAAGTACCATGAGTAGGGTATTCGTGCTCTGGGGCTGCTTTGCTTCTTCAAGTACTGGGTGTTAGTTAGCTTCCTGCTTATTTATTGTCTGACTTCCATGGAAATTGGGTTTGGGACAAGTCTGGTAGCTACATTAGTTTGACTTGTTGGCAGTGGTGATGCGATACGATACTTAATATCGGATCTGATATAACTATTTTTGGGAGAGTTTCAGATTCGGTGACAAGATCGGATTCAATCCATTAGTCCCATGTGTTTCAATGCCATCATGCTTTTGAGCCTTGTAAATCTTATCAGTGGGCAAACCTAGGTGTCCAAACTGGTCTTGAAGAGCATAGTGGGTGTAGGTTTTCGTTCCAACCGATGAAGAGGATACATTTTCACCAATCTGCTGTCCCAAAAGTGTATTCAGTTGGTTTCAGTCAGGTGCTGCTTGTTTAAAAAGAACTCGTTGTTTAAACAAAGGGCCGTGGTGGGTGGGGTTTTTCCTTCCAACTCATCAGGATGACACCAATCTGGTGCCCAACAAGTTCAACAGGTGGATTGTTTTTGCAGAAACCAAATTGGTTGATCCTTTGAATTAAATAAGGATTCATTATTTTTAACATATCCTTAGTAGAATCGTATTTCTTAGCTTTGTTGTGGATAAAGGAAAACCCTGGTGTCTGTAGTGCGACCTAAAAAGACCTTTTCTAGCTTAAGTTGAGTTTGATTTATTTAATAAGGGACAGCACATATTAATGAACATGTTAATGAACATATATATGTAAATATGAAGATTGTAGCCGAGGGCTAATTTCTATCTTTAGTCCCTTGTGTGGGTTGAAGATAAACGATGACACATACGAGACACACATACTCACACGTAGCACAGTTTTAGACAGCGTTGTTCTTGCAATTTTGTTCGTCTAGCATTAAGATGATTGGCCAAGAAGTTCAGAGACGGGAGTTGATGTATGTTAATTGGTATTGACTTCCAGGTATGAAGAGAAGCTAATTTAGCACTCTTTTTGAATGGAACTACACATTCACCTCTAGAGCCAGCCCTTGTTGATGTGTTGGAATTTTTTGGTACAAAATCTTGCAGTGGAGGAGGAGCTTTATGATGGAAGATTTTGGAAAGCTAAAGTGGCATCTGCATATTTAACAGTATTGTCCCAGTTTAGGCATTTGTGTTTTTTAAAATATCTGACAGTGGTGTGTAGCTTATTTCAACTGTTGGTTTCATTTTAACAGAAGCATTTTTGGACTGGCTTTCATACACGGCTGCTCTTCTGACCTAACTTTTATGCCGAAGTGGAGTCGTGATTGTATGCCTGCACCTGCTATTTGTTTTTGCCGTGATGAGGCCCCTGATTGATGGACAGGGTCCAGGACATATCTGCCATCGACAGCTGTTGATAGCTCTGAAATGGAGAGCAGCAGTCGGAGCGTAACAATGAGCTCATTGCGCTCTTGGCTTGGGCCGCCGCTAACGGGTGGTGCGCAAGGGGGTACCTCGTCAATTTCGCCGGGGACCGCAAATGAGTGCGCATGGAAATTGAGCTGGGGAGGGGAGAGCATCACCGGTAATACGACACTGATAATTACAATAATACAACGCTAGCTTCTTTTTTTTGTCCATTTAACGTCCGAACACTGCGGCTGTTGCTCAGAGAAGAGATAGTTACCAGGTGAAGTAGTGTGTAGCCAGGTAACCTCGGATTTACCTGGTTGGCTGCCATTGACAGTAATAGCTGTCCAATCCATTTTGAGTGGGAGAGGGAGTTAATAAGTTTATGGTTGGAAAAAAACAGGGTAGATTGTTGTACAGTTGTGGACAATATTGGCCTCCAATTTCAACTTTGGAGGTTGTTGTAGTTTATCAATGGAAATGAATAAACCCCAATTATTCATAATTAAGTAGAATAGTAATTTCTATTATTACAACACATTTTTGCATGTTAAGGAACATAAAGAACGGTCTTCATACTTAGCGTTGTCCGTTAGCCACTGCAGCTAGATGGTTGTCTATTGCTAGACAAAAAAACTACTTCAACTATTCATTTCCTGAACTGCTCACAAGGGTCGTGGGGGTGCTGGAGTCTATCCCAGCTGACTTCGGTCACCAGGAAGGGGACACCAGCCAATGGCAAGGCACAAGGAGACAAAGGACAGTGCATTACTTGTAGCTAGCTTAGCATGCTTGTTTTTTTGGATGAGGGGGGAAAACCGGAGTACCCGGAGAAAACCCACACAAATATGCAAACTCCACACAGAAGTGAGGACAAATCTGGGATCCCGGGCTACCACCCAATGGCAAGGCACAAGGAGACAAAGGACAATGCATTACTTGTAGCTAGCTTAGCATGCTTGTTTTTGGGATGTGGGGGGAAACCGGAGTACCCGGAGAAAACCCACGCAAACACACAGTAGTGAGGACAAACCCGGGATCTCGGGCCGATCGTAGTTCCAACCCTCGTCGCACGCTTCTACTTTGTTGGTATACATCCTGCGAGATTTGCTAAACAACATATTTCAAAATGAAATTAGCAACGCGGGAGTTTAGCAATCCCTGATCTCCATTAAACTCCTTCCGAGCGCTAGCTTTTTTTATGCGTCTTTATTTTTAAAAGTGATTATTTGGCAGACGCTTATTTTTTCATATTAAAAAAACGACAACATCGGGCTGAGGACCATTTGGCAGGGCTCAGGATTTTCCCGGGTTGAAGACGCCTGTTGAGGGAAATCTCCAGCTTTCGCGCGGTGATGAAACGCTTAATAAGAGAAGGCGCGGCGGCGGCGACGGCGCCTGCCAGCGCCGCCCTAACGGCTCGCTGGAGTGCGCCAGGAACTTGTAAACTTTCCAAGCAAAGTTCACCTCCCGAGTTTTGGCGGCATCTGCCATTAGGCGGCAAGGAGAACATCTTTAATTGCTTTAAAATCGGAACGCGTGATAAGACGGGATTAATTTGATTTTTTTTTTCTTTCGCTTCTTCCTACGAGTAGCAGATGGTTTATGTCTTTGCGAAGGCTCCCGTTGTAAGATGAGATTCCCCCAGCGTGCCTGTGATTGGTCACCGCTAATGAAGCATGCTGGGCTGATTATTGATTTAGAAAATGAGGACAACGCCAGTATTGTGCTCGCGTGCGCGGGTAATAAATTAAAGACAAGCTTTGTTTAGGAGTTGACAGAAATCCGCTTTAAATGACATCAAATATTACATTTTCCGTTCAGGTGCTCTCCGGCCTGTCACACTCGTTTTATTGTTTATTTCCAAACAGCCACTTTTATATTTACCGCTAACAAGCAGATGGTCGACTTGACTTATTTGTGTTTCTCAATGACCGATCAGATGCATGATGGGAAAAGCAATGAGCTGCTTGTCAGGGAAAGAAGCTCATTCTCGTGCACGTTCCCGTCGTTGACTGCTGGTTTTTGTTGTCATTTTTTGTCGTTATTATTGGCGGTCGCAGATGTTTGCCAGCCTCCTTGCCGACAAATTGGCATCGTCGCGCCGACGGGCTCGGGAAATCGGAGGCGGCGGAGTTGTTTACGGGAGACGATGGCGTGGAATCGGGGAAAATATTGCGGAAATCTTGACTTTGCTAGTTTCGCGGAGGTGGAAATTTTTGGTGGGGTTTGTTCGTTCTGAAAATTAGTTTTATTTTACATGAGAAATTTGCAACTTGAAAAATGATGGGGTCATTGTCTATTACAGTTTTTAAAAATGTATTATACATAAGACGCACAAAGCATTTTTTTAAATGAATTAATATCTTTACACTCAAAAATTGTTTATCCCTGTAAGAGTTAAAATGTGAATCATTGCATTGAAAAGTATCATAATATCATGTAAGACTTAACGTTCTAATGGTAAAATAGGAATCTTTAAAATGTGAAATCAAATTATTATTCAAAATTATGTTGATCTAAAATGCATGGCAAAACGTAAAACTTTTAATTAAACATTAAAATTCAGCTTTGTCAGTAAAATGGAAGATGCAGTTATGACATATCAATGATAAACATGAATAGAATAGAATAAACCCTTAAACTTGGCGACCTGTGTATTTCGAATTTTCAAGATAGAGGACAAAATGATCATTTCTAATATTCTCACTACTGAAAAAGTCGCCGTCTCCCCCACCCGACTTCTGATCGGAAACAATCCCTCGCGGTGTTTCCCCACCTGTTGCCCATCGCCGGATGAACCCGTCACAACGGCGGCCTTGATTGGAAGCTACTTGATGACGACCCCCGAGACCCCCCCGCCGTCAACTTTGTGTATTTTTCTTTTCCTCACTTGCTTAACAATTGATGCGTTGCCACTTCCTTTTATTTACACTGGAATGATGGTGACGCGGGTTGTCCGGCGGGAGCCGCTGGCATGTGCGAACTCTTTAATATTGTAACGCAGACACCACCTGCAGCCGGAGGCAGGAGAGCCCCCACCCCAGACCCCATCCACACACACACACACACACACACCCGAGGACCGACTCTACCGGGGACTTATAGAAGAATCTATAATGGATAAAGTCCACCGCCCCCTCCCACAGGACAGCGGTAGAGTTCACTTGACCTGCTTTCACTGCACACCGCAACACACGCATCATTACCTCCCCCAAGGCGTTCTCTGTGGACAGGGTGGGGCGCTGTCAATCTCTAATCGAGGGGGAGGGGATATCGGGGAGCTAAAATATTCTCACAAATGGAAAAATGTGACCCAACTTACAAATTTACTTGTGAACACAAATGCAAAAATGTGATCCAACTTACAAATTAAGTCGTGAGCACAAATGCAAAAATGTGATTTAACATAAAAATTAACTTGTGAACACAAATGCAAAATTTAACCCAACTTACACATTTACTTGTGAACAGAAATGCAAAATTTAACCCAACTTACAAATTTACTTGTGAGCACAAATGCAAAAATGTGACTCAACTTACAAATTAACTTGTGAACACAAATGCAAAATTTGACCCAACTTATAAATTCAATTGTGAACACAAATGCAAAAATGTGACCCAATATACAAATTTAATTGTGAACACAATGCAAAAATTTGAACCAACTTACAAATTCACTTGTGAACATAAATGCAAAAATGTGCCCCAACTTACAAACTAACTTCTGAACACAAATGCCAAACCATGACCCAAATTACAAATTCACTTGTGAACATAAATGCAAAAATGTAACCCAACTTACAAATTAACTTGTGAACACAAATGCAAAGCTGTGACCCAACTTACAAATTTACTCCTGAACACAAATGCAAAAATGTGATCCAACTTACAAATTCATTTGTGAACACAAATATAAAAAAGTGACCCAACTTACAAATTCACTTGTGAACTCAAATGCAAAAATGTGACCCAACTTACAAATTCACTTGTGAGCACAAATGCAAAACTGTGACCCAACTTACAAACTAACTTGTGAACACAAATGCAAAACTGTGACCCAACTTACAAATTAACTCGTGAACACAAGTGCAAAAATATGACCCAACTTACAAATTTACTTGTGAACACAAATGCAAAATTTGACCCAACTTACAAATTAACTCCTGAACACAAGTGCGAAAATGTGACCCAACTTACAAATTAAGTCGTGAACACAAATCCGAAAAAAGTGACCCAACTTACAAATTAACTCCTGAACACAAATGCAAAAATGTGATTTAACTTACAAATTAACTTGTGAACACAAATGCAAAAATGTGACCCAACTTACAAATTAACTTGTGAACGACAATGGCAACCAGTAAATTAACTTTTTTGGCCAAAAACAAACTGGTCCGGCCCAGATCTAGCGTGACCCCCGCAGTAAACCCAGTTTGACACCCGGCATCAGACTAATGTTTCCCCATTATATAGCCTAGCTCGCGTACGCAAACATTGCACCCTTAACGAACTTCCCGACCCGACGGGCAAAGTTGGACAAGCGTCTCTCACCTCCGCCGACGCCTCAAAACACTCGAACTTGTCGCGCGAATCAAAAACGACGGCACGTTAAATATCGGCGACGACCCGAGGCGAACGTCTCATCAAAATGCAGAACGCCGCGGTAAATCCATTAAAAATAACACGACGGGGGAAGAGACAAACAAGATTGACGTGGCGATAAAGACGGCAACAATTCCACGGCGGCGAATAATGAAAAATCCTTTTATCGACGACGCATCAAGGAGCCTCTTTAGGTGACGCTGGTTTTAATCCTGTTGACTATTTTGTGCGCCACTATATTTGTCTTCCCAAAAAACGCGCGCCTTGACAAATTGCTATAGAAGCGCAATCCTATTAAGGCACGCCGTACTGTGCCGTTCTGTCATTAATGCGCCGCGAGAGCATTTTTATGTATTTTTAGAGCTTTGTTTAGACGCCTTGGAGAATGTCAATCAAAAAAAAAAGAAAGAAAGAAAGAAAAAACAGCAGCAAAGCTCCTCGTTTGACGACGGTCCGAACACTCGTTTTTGGATGACCGCCGACGTTTTTGTGCACTTAAGGTGGATTGATAAAGCTTGATTGAGTGATTTGGGAGAGAAAAAAAAGACAAAAAAATAGCACAAAAAAGTAAAACAGAAATGTTTAAGGCATTCACATTTGCCCGCGCTTCTGCAAAAATATATAAAAGTATACACTACAAAATGTAAAGGAGTTTTAAGGTGAGTTAATGTATTGAAAATGTTCTTTTAAGCTTAGATGGAATGTATATGATGAATAAATGGGTGATCATTTTCATTGTTATTCATTTCTTAGTCATTTAGAAAATAATGTGACAACAATGATATCTTTTTAATTTAATGTCAAATAAGAAAGATGATTCTCTTAATACAAAAACTTTTTCTTGAATTAAAATAAAATAAGGGTGTAAAATATGTGTACAATATAAATATCGATAAGGCTCATTTTTATGTATTAATAAAAATAGCTTTAAATAAAGACAAGACATGAATATAGAAACCTAAAAACATTTAAATTAATGGTCAAATGACAAAATATCCTAATAAAAAGTTTGTATATATACACAATCTATAAAAATATACAAATATTCTACAGACTTTTCTCTTCCTACACTGTATGTATTAATAATATAAGTAGGAAAAAAAATGGACAATATATATCACATTTAAGCTTCATTAATAAAAACATTTAAATTAATGGTCAATTGGGAAAAAAATCTGTATATATATACACAATATATAAACAAATATAATTTAGACTCTTCTCTTCCTACACTGTACGTATTAACAATAGTAATGGGAGGAAAAAAAAACATACAGATAATTGGAATTGCTGTTTGAGCGTGCTACAATAAATGGGGGCGACGCTCGCATCACCCCGAACACGACTTCCGCTTCCACGTCGACTGATCTGGGTTCAGATTCATCCCCGATGGCTCCGCCCAGCCACAGGATTAGCGGGCGGGTAATAAAAGCCTGAATCGGCCGTCTATTGTGGGCCACAATGTGGCAACGGCGCGGCACGGCGAGCGTGCCAGGATGCCGCGGCCCTTTGACTGACTGCGCCACTTATTAGTATTAACCATCAGCCAGCCGGCAGATTGGCGTGCGAGCGCCGCGCCGCAAAATGAGAAATGAAGCAATTAGGGCGCTTCACATACATTATTTAGCTCTCATTAGCTTCCCGTGACGCCGCCGCCGCCACCGCCGCTGCTAAAAACGCCTTGGCCAGGCTCAGGCAATTAGTAAAAATTAGCGGCGGAGGATTTGGCCTGGGTTCAGGCCACATGGCGGCCGAGATACCGTGTGTCGTTTGTACCTTTGCCTGACAAATCAAATGCGGAAATACCCTCCCGTTCTTGCTTCATTACTCCAAAAATGGGCGGATTTTTGCGGTGGAAACTGTTGCCACATCCAGTTTTTGTGCTCGCGTCTGAAATTTGTCAACGGTTTCACTTGAAATGGCTTTTGCTGTCTACCATTTTCAATCCGTAACAACTAGAAAATGTTCAACGGGGGATGTCCCAATAACATATTTTTCACTTGATTTTGCGAATTTGCCGATACCGAGGTCCGATTCGGTACCCAGGAAATGAAGTATTAACTAGGGGGGGAGTACTACAGTCGTACCTCTACTTATGAAAAAAAATTCTGGAACAATTAATTTTGTAAGTAGAATTTTTTTCGTAACTTGAATTTGTAAGTAGAGGTAGAGTTGTACCTCCACTTACAAAATTAATTCCTTCCAGAACTATTTTTTGTAACTTGGATTTGTAAGTCTCTACTTACAAAATTAATTGGTTCCAGAACTATTTTTGTAACTTGAATTTTTTTTAACTAGAGTAGTACTTTAGATGTAAATTCTGTAATTCGTCCTACGGTACTCCAAAAAAACGATCAACTAAACCCTTCCACTTTTCTGTAGTACAGTAAGCAGGAAGCTAACGTTAGCATGCGAACGTATGTATATAAACACACATCTAAACAACATTAAATTATGATTTTCAAACAATTTAGCATTAAACAGTCTCTCCATCTCGTAGTTCAGTCCGGCGAGGACATGCCAAGGAGTCGTGGCTTTCAATGCTACCTTCTGCTAGCGTAGCGATGCTAGTTGGTGGGTTATGACCGGCCGTATTGCCTTATCTTCTGTTTTTTGATGTATAATTGGGCCCGCTTATTCATTTCATACGCAGTAATTTAGTATTTAAAGAAAAATTGGACTCCTCTTACAAAAAAAAAAACGTTGTTTCGATACGGTCTCGCCACACATTTGATCGTCGAACCATTGCTGTCAATCCTCCCAAACCGAATAGATTGGACGAAATACTTCAAATACATTTTAAAAGCCATTTTTTATAATCAGATTCTGGTTATGTTTAACTTTTTTTTTGATAACCCTGATTTGGCGTCAGCAACGGAGCAAATATCGTGGAAATATAAGCAAAACAGATGTTGCGCGCGCGAGAACGCTAACGTGCGATGGAATAGCTTCAGCTAATTATACAGCGGCGGATTACAGGGCGCATGCTAATGAGCAGGTAGGCCCGTTGATTTCCTCTTATAACGCTGCCGCCGCGCGTCATTAATGATTCATTTCGGCCTTTTTTCACGCACCTGTGCTGCCGACGAGAGCCGGGTGGCGTACGTCTGCCGACAAGCCCTTATTTACATTTCACGACAAACGTGGTCGAAGCCGGAAAATAACCGTTATATTAGGTACACCTGCATCGCCATCCAATGATCGAACGAACGTCGCATGACAGGTGTTTTGCGGTTTTGTCCAGTTGACCGTGTTTTTCACAATAAAGCTGAAAAATAACTTTTGCAGAGGATGAACTCTTTGCCTGCCATTGACAACAATAGACGTTCAATGCATTGTGATTGGTAAATCTCATTTCACATTGGCTCCTCCCTTCAATGACAATAGATAGTTTGTTATTCATCTTAATACAGCTTAATACACCTGTGTCAAAGTGGTGGCCCGGGGGCCAAATCTGGCCCGCCGCATCATTTTGTGTGGCCCGGGAAAGCAAATCATGTGCCGACTTTCTGTTTTAGGATGAAATTAAAATGAAGAGTATAGATGTATATTAAATTTCCTGATTTTTCCCCCTTTAAATCAATAATTGTAATTTTTTAATCCATTTTTTCTGTGTTTTTAGTTCAAAAATCATTTTGTAAAATCTAAAAATATATTTAAAAAAGCTAAAATAAACATTGTTTTAGATCTATCCAGTTCTTTCAATCCATTTATTAAAAAAATCTAAATATTATATCTAAAATGGTCCGGCCCACATGAAATCGAGTTGACGTTAACGTGGCCCGCGAAGCAACCCAAGTCTGACACCCCTGGCTTAATGTTATTTTCTGACCTTTTTTTGATATTTTTGGTGTGTTTCTCACAACTTTAGTAGAAAATTGGTACACTATGATAATTTCTAAAGGGGTGGCCAAAATGCGGTTCTTTCCTTCTTAACATATTTTGTATATACTGTGTGTGGCTCTTTGGCTCGTTTCAAGTATTTATTATTTTTATTTTCTCTTAAAACACACTCCAATTCATCACAGCCCATTTAAAACAATTGATAAATGATATTTAAAAATAATTTGGCAGCTTCTGATGTAAGGTGTGGCTCTTTGACTCTCACTGTTTCAATTTTTGGCTCTTTGTTTGCAAGAGCATTCTTAATTTTTTTTTAACTTTTTCATCTTTTTGGTGTGTTTCTCACAACTTTCATAGAAAATTGGTACACTATGATCATTTTTAAAGGGTTTGGTTCTGGGCTGACAAAAATGCGGCTCCCGGCCAAATTGAATCGGCTCTTTGCTTCTTATCATATTTTGAATATACTGTGTGTGGCTCTTTGCCTCCTTTCAAGTATTTATTTTTATTTTCCCTTATAGCACTCCAATTCATCAGGGCACATTTATAACAATTGATAAATGATAATTAAAAATAATTTTGCAGATTGGATTTTTTTATGCTGCTTCTGATGTAAGGTGTGGCTCTTTGACTCTCACAGTTTCAAATTTTGGCTCTTTGATTCCAACTTGTTCGCCACCCCTGACTTAATATATTATTTTCTTAACTTTTTCATCTTTTTGGTGTGTTTCTCACATCTTTTATACAAATTTGGGACAGTTTGATCATTTTTTAAAGGGTTTAGTTGGCTGTATATGGAGAACCGAGGACCTAATTAGAGAACTTACGTATTTACTTATGTAAAAAAAGTTGCAAAAAGCACTTCTAAACGGCATTAATTCATAAATAACAACAGCACTGCGATAAAAAAAAAATGTTGGATTTTTTTTTTTCCACGCTGTATCAAATGTTTCTCTTTTCTAAAATGTTATCGAATTTTATCACATCCAAACTGAACTTGGTTGCCATTAACGGCCATTTTTTTAACCATTTTGACTGGCGGCATTTCTGGCAGTCCAACAAAAGTTTGTCCTTGAATTTCCACACCTGCACTCGTTTGTCCCTCCGTCCGTCCATCCGTCCTTCGTCTCAGTTTCCAGCATTGTTTGTCCTGCCTTTTGTGTCGCCTGGAAACTTTCAAAATCACCCTTTTTTTCTCAGCGTGTCGGTTCCCCGGAGGTGCGCGCTCGGCGGCAGGTGCGGAAAAGATAAAGATTAAAAAAAGGAAGGTAAAGAAAGGAAAAAAAATGGAGCGCCATCTCCCACTCATCCCGGCGAATTCGCTTCTTAGCCATGTAAATGCGCGCCAATGACAATATGGCGTGCAAACTTTTTCCCGCAGTTAATTGTTTGGCAAACGATGATAAAAAACGGGAGAAAGTGCTGTGAGCGGCGTCCAGGTTTAACGCTTCAAACGTTCATCGTTCCCGTTTGGGGGGCACTTAACACTTTTAGGGGTGTCTGGTCCCAAAGGAGGGGGCACTCAAAACTTCAAAATAGGACGCTTTTACTTTTTTTAGGTGGAAAAAGTCAGGCAAATTTGAGTTGATTCGTGATTGGTTGCTGTTTTATGTGGTGTTGATTTTTAATCGGTAATATTTGGGAGTTTTCTTGTTTTATTGCAAATTAATGTTAATAATTTGGGGGGGTTACATTGAAGATGATAATTTGTCAATTTTGGGGGGAGTTGGTGACATTTCTGCTTTAGTTTTTTCACTGATAGACATGCAATCATGCTTTTTGCTGTGAGCTAAAATAAGTTTATCATGAGTAGACGTCCAATTTATTTGAAGTGGGAGGGGTGGCAGCAAAGGAATGAACATCCTTCCCACCTCAAATGGATTGGACGCTTACTGGTGATTAGCCAATTGGTGTGAGGATGCAGCGGTAGACGTCCTATCAAGTTGTTTTTTTATTTAAGTTTTAATTCTAAAAATGATTTTTAGACCAAGGTGGCCTCTACAGTTCTGGGGTGCTGGGTTCGATGCCAGGTCAGTTCTCCTGCGTGGGTTTTCTCTGGGTACTCTGGTTTTCTCCCACATTCCAAAAATATGCATGCTAGGCTAGCTGGCTAACACGCTAAATTGCCCCTCGATATGAGTGTAAGCGTGAATGGTTGACTGTCTTTTTGTGCCCTGTGATTGGCTGACCACCGATTCAGGGTGTCTCCCGTCAGCTTTGACCAGTCAGCTGGGATAGGCTCCAGCACCCCCCGCGACTCTAGTGAGGATAAGCGGTTCAGAAAATGAATGAATGAATGTTTAGTAAGTTTTAAATGCAAACATAATCTTCATTAATTCATCTGTGGCTCATAGTTAACTTTTTTTTGTTTTATGTAAAATTGACTCCAAATATGACAATATGCTGACATTGCAGAATTATTTTGTTAGCCATAACTCATACACTAGCATAGATGAAATAAAATTATATATTAACTCGGTTGGCCAGCTTTAAGTAATCATGTTTCACTGGCATTGACGCCAATTAATTAAAAATGGTCTGTCGCAGTCAACAAATTATTACTTTACAAAAAATATATATTTTTAACCCAATCGAATCAAGTTGGCCTTCGCATCTTTTGATTTTTCTCCCCAAAACGGCTTTCAGGGTAAAATTTTGTACACCCCGACATCCAAACATCACATCAACGCTCCGATCTGTTGCTCGGCGAACTTTGACCTCCACTCGAGCGCGGTCGACGTGTCATCTTTGAACGCAAACGTGTCAAAAAAACGCGCACGGGGAGTGACGTCAACAATTAGCGGGCGTGAAGCCGCCGCCGCCGCCGAAATTAGCATGCGGGATCGATGAATATGCATGTAAAGACGTTCCCCCGGAGGGCCATGTAGAGTGGGCGGGGCATCTTTGATCGATAGCTGCGCCATTGAAGGATGCGTAAAGGCGCTAGCTGGCTGGCAGCACTTGTTAAAAGTTGCGGCAACTTTCTAATCCCTCACGCCGCATCTGCTCGGCGCCTGTGAAACGTCATTCGATTATTACCGGCAGCTGGCCGCCGATCCCGGCGAATGGTGAGCCTCCTTTTATCCCCATGATTTACGCCGGGGGAATAAATGATGATTTTTTTTTTTACACGTGTTCAATAAACGCAGAGAACCGGGGTGTCGGATGTCGTCAATTGGGAGGGATGGCGCTTTCGGCTTTGTTTGTTTTTTTGGTAAAAAAAAGAGTCTGAAGTTCAGGGTTTAAGTCTGGGGATGTATTTGCGTGTTGTATTTGAAACTCATTGGCGTTTAATCTTCTCTAAAGTTTAGTTGTTTAGGTTAAAAAAAATTGCAAGATTGGCGGAACGCTATTAGGACTAACACAAAATGTACGAGTCGTACGCTGTTTGTAAGGTTTTTTGGGGGTTTGTAAGGGGAATCATAATCATTTATAAGGGCAGTTATCGGCAGAGGTTGACAGGTATGCACCCCTGTCCTACAGCGTTACACCCTATCAATCTACGCCCTCTGATTGGTGGGCGACCAGTCCAGGGTGGACCCTCCCCACCCCAACTTTAAAGCAAACACATGTCAAAACGAATACCTGTTATGAAAAGTTTATATTTTGCCGTTTTTTTAGCGGGACTGTCAATGCCAGGGTTTCACGCTGAAGGCAGACTTGCAGCGCCACCTAGAGGCAGCGGGTAAAAAAAAAAAAAAAAAAAAAAAACACTTCCACGCCGGGTTGTCTGTTTGTTTGTTGTCGCGGAACCAAGCAACCTCCTGGGGGTCTCGCCACACAATGAGGGGGCGACTATATTAAACACCAAATACAAATGTGTGTGCGTGTCGGGGTGCGCATGTGTGTGTGTGTGTTTGTGTGTGGAAGTCCCAAGGGCCATTCTTTTCATTTAGCCGCTGCCATCGTTTTATCTGCTTTCAATTTATTTGATATTCACACTATTGTTGCTGCCATGATGAACATACAAATGGTGCTTTGGATTTATGGAGTGGCCACAATACTAATGTTCAAATTGTCAAAATACTTCAAGAGACAATTGTTTATGGGGGAATTATTTATTTGACTAGTAGACTCTTGATTATTCGAATAGTAGACTCTTAACCTATGAAGACCAAACTCTTGCAAGGCATGCTTTTTTTTTTTCTTTCTCTTTGTTATTTAGGCTAATTGAGTGTAAAAACAAAGAATTATCTTTTTACATGATGTTGTTTCTGAGAAAAAATATCACATAAGTGGAAAGTATCATAAGATTTAACATTGTAGTCTTTGACAACCAAAAGTGTGATTCCAGGTCATTGAAATGTTAAAGTTAATGGCTGCCATTGGTGGATATAGACGTCCAATCCACTTGATTGGAATGTGACATTCAAATTTGAACATGTTTTATAGTACAGATTTTGCATTGGAAAGTCATGAATTCATATTTGTAAGATCGGGTTTTACATTTCGACCATTTCATTCATTTTAACATGATTTTTTTCTGTTATAACTTAATATATTTCACATTTTAACGTCAGGTTTCACATAACTATGTGATTATTTTGACGTTTTCATCTAAAATTTCACATGACTTGATATGGAATAAAATTACTTGCATGTTTTTATGTCAGGTTTACCATGATGTGATTATTTTAATATTTTTAAATAACGCTTTGTGTTTTTAAGTACTTTGGACATTTTGACTAAAAAGTTTTAAGTTAAAATTGTCACATGTGGGTGTGTTAAGTTTCACATTTCGTTAAAGCGTGATAAATTTGATCATTTTGACCTCAATTCCCAAACACATTTTAACTTGAATGTGATATTTTGACATCAATTTCATATAACTTGCACAATTCTACATTTTCATGTCAAAGGTTCACATTTTATTGTCAAGTCTTCCATAAAAGTATCAATTTGACATTTTAAATTTTATTGTGAACTTTACATGTATATACTTTTATTTATTTTTTAATCCCATTTTTATTCACATTTCTCATTGATCATTTTCACATTTTACCACCGTTTAAGATAACGCTAGTCAAAAAAGCATTGGACACCTATTGCCGTCAACGGTAACCAATCCGTTAATGAGCTGCACCTGTACACTGAATTAAAAATAAAAAGAATATAAAGTAAGTTTGTACATTTTCTGCACAGATGGACCTACTATAGAACAAAAACAAACAGCAAAAAGGGACCAATACCTTTTTTTATAACAAGCAACTTTTATAAAAGTTTAAAATGAAGCATTAAAAAAAAAAAATCCAAACAAACAGATGTGACACGTTCACCTGAGCGTGTTAAATGTATTTTTTATTTTAAAAAAATCTATTTTATCGTTATTTTTCTCTCTTTTTCGGTCATCCACGCACATAAAGAGAAGAAGCAGCGCGTCTGGAAATAATTAGCCGACGAGGCGGCGTCTGACGGCATATGGCGAGGTCGCTTGGCGAAGATGAGGCTTGTCAATCAGCTCGCCGCGGACGTATGGAAATCCGCCACGCCATTGGCGGAGGCTCGTCAAGGTAAGGAGCTGTCGTGCTTTTACAAAAAAACATCCTCAACACCCCAAAAATATTTCCACAAATCGCCGTGTTTATCGGTGTAGTCACTTTAAAAAAATTAAATTAAAAAAACATGGAGGGGAAGAATAAATGTCCGTTTTCTTCCCGTGACAGTAATACGTTCCCAAAAAGGGACAGATTGGTGTCGATTGGTCGCCGGTTTGGTTTGTCAGGCACTTATGATTTTCATTTAGCGTAGTTTTTGGGACTTAAAAGTCGTGTTTGTTCTCGCGTGGGTTTTCTCCGGGTATTCCGACTTCCTCCCACATCCCAGAAACATGCATGCTAGGCTAGGCTAGTTGTTTGAACACTAAATTGCCCCTAGGTATGATTGGTTGTCCTTTATCTCTTCGTGCCCTGCGATTGGCTGGCCGCCGATTTAGGGTGTCCCTCACCTAGTGCCTGTAGTTAGCTGGGATAGGCTCTAGCACCCCCTGCAAACTTTTGAGGATAAAGGAATGAAGGAAAGGCACATTTTTGGAAGGGGTCAGTTTTTCATAAAACCTACGTAACGTAACAATAGTGAAATGGGGAACCAAAACAAATAAATACAATAATTTCATTAAAACAATAATTAATTAAAACTGCTGTGTTTGTGTGCGTGTGTGTTTGTGTGGGTGTGTGTTTGTGTGGGTGTGTGTTTGTGTGGGTGTGTGTTTGTGTGTGTGTGCGCGTTTGTGTGTGTGTGTGTTTGTGTGTGTGTGTGTTTGTGTGTGTGTTTGTGTGTGTGTGTGTGTGTGATCGTTTATCTTCAACCTACTCAAGGGACTAAAGATAGAAATTAGCTCTCGGCTATAATCTTACATATTTACCTAAATGTGTTCATTAATATATGCTGTGGATTATTAATTAAATCAAACTCAATTTAGTATCGATACTTAGATTTTTTAATTTTTTGCATAACCGAATAATTCCAAATCATAGAAATTTCAACCCGCCCTCAACTTCAAACATCCCCCACAAAAATGAAAATCCAAATGAAAAGTTATCGTCTCATCAAAACTTCTACCGAGCGTTCCTTTAGCACAAATTTGCCATTAAAAAAAAAACAGAAAAAAAAGAAAACATCCCAAACTCCATCTATCCTTTTCCCGACTTTTTCCACTTTCCTTGTGACGGCCACATTTAAATATGAAATAGACGCAAATTTGCTTCGGCGACAGCCCGGAACAAAGGCGACGTTTGGAGACGAAGAAAAAGCAAAAAGCAAAAAAAAAACGCGTGTAAAGCAGCTCTTTGTCGCTGTTCGCCGCGCCGCCGCCTTTGTTTGCACACAATGGGATGAAATATTTTTGAGCGGTAATTACCTGGCGGCCATCCGACGCGGCGGCTTGGAAGCTAACGTCGCGGCGACGACTGGCGGAAGCGACCGTCCGTGTCTTCGCCGTCCAAGACGGAGTCACCGCTTCTCGCCAAGTCCATCACGGCGAACGGGCCGCCTTTTTAGAACACGTCCTGCCTGGCGCCAAAAAAATCCCGTTCGTTTGTTGTCCCCCTCAACTATTGTGGCGGGTCGCCGCTTGTTTTTTGCCTTGTTAGCCGTGTTAGCCGTGTCACATTAAATCGCATAACGTCACCCTCTTAAAAGTTTTTATTTTTTATCAAAAAGTTATTTTTCCCTCTCTAAAGTTGCTACATCCTCAGTTAAATAGTGCCATTCTACCGTTTTGATTAATATTGTTTGTCAAAATCATATCTTCAACAAATGGTTCATTTTTTTTGTAGTCGTTCTTGGATTTATTGGCTAGCAAAATATGGTTAGCGGTATTGGTTAGCGGCCTGATTAGCGCTTCGGCCTCACAGTTCTGGGGTCCTAGGTTCTAACCCAAGTCGGTCCTCCAGTGTGGAGTTAGCATGTGCTCCCAGGCCTTGCGTGAGCTTTCTCCGGGTAGTCTGGTCTCCTACCACATTTCAAAAACAAGCATGCTAAGCTAATTGTATGCTAGCTATGAGTGTTTCTGTTCATTTGAGGACATTCTTGGGTCAAAATCAACAGGAACCGACCTGTAAATGCCCCAAAATTAACATGAAGTGACCCAGAAACACCCCCCAGACCTTGCCTGAGGTTTCTCCGGGTAGTCTGGTTTCCTACTACATTTCAAAAACATGCATGCTAAGCTAATTGTATGCTAAATTCTCCCTAGCTATGAGCGTTTCTGTTCATTTGAGGACATTCTTGGGTCAAAATCAACAGGAACCACCCTGTAAATGCCCCAAAATTAACATGAAGTGACCCAGAATTCCCCCCGGACCTTGCGTGAGTTTTCTCCGGGTAGTCTGGTTTCCTAGCACACTTCAAAAACATGCATTCTAGGCTAATTGTATGCTAAATTCTCCCTAGCTATGAGTGTTTCTGTTCTTTTGGGGACATTCTTGGGTCAAAATCAACAGGAACTGACTTGTAAATGCCCCGAAATTAACATGAAGTGACCCAGAAATGCCCCCTCGAAACCGGAAGTGACCTGTAATCCCGCCAAATTAAGTCACTGGCTACCATAGTCTGAAATAAACGTTTATTTGCTCACTTAAGACGGATCAGAAATCTACTGGTGATCAACTCAATACAATTCGTAGCTGGAGCTTGTTTTTTTTCTGTTTATTAGTTTTATTCTGGAATCTACGTTTGTCTCCGAGACAAAGCCGAGCTGTCAAAAAAGTCAAAAGTAAAATGTCAAATTGCGGCAGAACACAATTGCACGTGACACTATGTCCAAACGTCGCCAAGGTTGTCACTTCTTCAATTTACGGCCCTTTTTTTAACGTTGAAGTGACCTTCACTCGTCAGAAAAATAGCTGTTTGTTTTGAATTCTCCATTTTTATTTTCTTTGACAATAAAAACTATGGTGGATTTACACCGGGCGATAAAGTGGGGCGTCTCATAACATGCTCCAATAATCCACCTGCTCTAATTACAATCATAAAATGTCAGTGTCGAGCCGTAATGCAGCGCTGATTCATGTCCGCAACAACTCAACTTTTCCATTTTTATTTTTGTTTTATTCATTTATTTCTTTTTAATGGTTTGACTGTGAGTGACGACAAACAAGTGCAAACTTCTCGTCAAATCCGGGAGGTCTGGCATGTGAGAATTTTAGTTAATGGCAATAGACGTCCCACCCGTTTGGACGGGGAGTCTTGGCAGTGAATCTGGATTGGACGAAGGAATGACGAATACATAAGTATATCTGAATACAATCATACCTCTACTTACGAATGCCTCTAGGTACGAAATTTTCAGGTTACAATCTTTTTATTATGCAAATGAGCAACTCGAGATACGAAAAAGATCCATGTTACGAAATCCCCCAAAAAGTAAATTCATTTTCTTATCCGTTATTTTATTTTGAAAATATTGTTGCAGATGCATTAATTCTCACTTTGGAACCTCGCTGGGCTCTCATTGGCTGTCTCACAACAACCACTATCCAATTTTCAAGATTCTCTCTTACCTAACCGTACAAATGCAGGACACATTTTCGTATGCTTTATTTATTTTAAGACATTAATACATCATTTCCTTTTAATTTTCTCTCATGTTTGTGTTTCCTCACATCTTTCATACAAAATTGGAACACTGACTAATTTTAAATGGTTTAGTCCGTAGTGTGCGGACCGTGGAACGAATTTGAGAATTTGCATATAAAGTGCACCTCTACTTACGAAAAAAGTTCTGGAACCAATTAATTTCGTAAGTAGAGTTATGACTGGTGAAAAAAGTATATCTGAATTCCTGTAAAAACGTTGAACTTTGAATTCAGTGTCTGAACGTCTTCGGAAAAATTGAGATAAAAGCACTAATGACAAAAAAAATGTCCGCCACAATTAACGTCTGATAAAGATTGGAGCGTAAAACATGCCGGTTAAAGCAACAACAACAAGCAGAAGATAAAAATGCCAAAATGCAATATTAGCATATCAGAAGCTAACAGCGTGCTGATAAAATCGGCATCTCGTTGCCTTGAAGATCAAAGTGGATGGCATCGTGTCACGGATTTTAGTCTCACACCAGAACCGAAACCCATCGAGAATGCAATCTTTTGGGACGATCCTGAAAAAAAAAATTCAAAAGCATTACCTTATTTTGCAGACTTTCCGAACCACTACATCAATTATATTTCTGTGTCATCTTGGATGGCAAATCATATCGTAAGGCCCCGCCCCTAAAGCCTACTATTACGAAAGAGCGCCGCCTTCACGGATTGGTCTCCCAGCCGCCCGTCTTTCCATCCGGTTGACCCTTTTTTGACATTTCCCCGTCGGCAACGGTGTGTTTCCGTGGAAATGATTAGCATCTGCCGCGCAGGCATCAGGAAGAAGTCACGCGTGCTTTAATGGGCCCTTGTTTAGTCATTTATGGCTAAGCGTGTCATTACGCCGCGATTTACGAGGCGGCGTCTCCGCCCCAAGTTTTCGCCTCGCCACTATTTATTTGGGGGGGTTTTACAGCTGCTAACGTTACTCCCGCGCTATCCAATTAATTCTGATGAGCCGGTGAATCACCACACCTTTTGTTTTTTTTTCAACATTTTTTTTTGCCTAAAAAGAGAGATATTTTTTTTAGATGTGTGGATGGAAAATGTGTATTAGCACTTTTAGGAGATGTCCAATCCGTTTGAACGGGGAGGCTAGCTAGCTGCGTCCATTCTATGAAAAAAATTAATGTGTTTGTCAAGCTAAAATGATTAATATTTCACATATACATATAATGATTAATATTCCACACATACATGTATTGATTAAAATTTCTTCATTGTAGGCACATATATAATAGTACCCAAAATAACTCCAATACTAACATTATTTTTTATAGCGTAGAAAATATATATATATTTAGTTTTAAGGTCAAGAAAAATGAGGAAATATACTGTAATGATCAACCTTTGGCCTAAAAAATGCTACTTTGCCTGCTGCACATAATGTTAGCTAGCAAAGCTAATGTTGTTAGCTTAGCACACGTGAATAACAGTAGTAGATTATGGGAACAAGGCTCATAATAGCTATTGTGGCACGATATGGCGATGCATTAGTCAGGAAATCCTTCCAAGAATAACAAAGAATAAGAAAAACAAACTTGTATTGTTTTCGCTGTAAATTGAAATGAGTTGATCACCAGTAGATGTCAAATCCTTTGAAACTGGAAAGTATGGCCTCAAATTAACGTGCGTTTTGCTACCATCTCTCTCACTTCCAACCGATCGGACATCTATGTTCGTCAATAACATACAATGAATGACTTTAGGGGCATTTCTGCTCACTTCCTGATGGTTTCTATTCATTTCTTGGTGATTTGGGGGCATTTCTGGTTCACTTTAAGTCAATTTGGGGGATTTACAGGTCGCTTCCTCTTAAATTTTGCGCTACTGAAACGAGATATATCACAGTTTGGAAAATGTCGTCACACCCCTAAGCAGTACATCACCGTATTTGTTATGGGTCACAATTTGGCAAAGTTTGTCATCAGCTTGTCTAGGAAGCGTTTCAGGTTACATTTAGTTTTAAATCCCATTTTTTTGTAGGACATTGTTCCAATCATAAAAAGAAATCCAACTTAATAGAGATTGAAACGTGTCGAAACACAATGATGAAGCCCGATCTTAAATGTTTGTCTATTGACACTTGGCGAGCGGTCGTAAGCCCTTTTCAAAGTAGACTCCCGGATTTCCGAGCCCTTCTAAAACACTCGTACGTATGTCGATTTTTGCTTTGAAGCTGATTAATAAAACATGTCTGTTTGGCCCAGGAGCGACAACACGGCTCACTTCAAGTCCTCCGCCGCTGCTCGGAAGTCATAAAAAACACGACCGCCCACTCCAGTGCCAGAGTGTGCGTCACGTGACCCGGTGTCGCTGGCGTGCCGCTGAAGTGGAGAGGCCCGACGTGCTCTAATTATTCAATCAACTAATGACACCGTCGGTCACGGTTAGCGGCGACATGCTCTCGTTGGCAGATGGTGGATTCGGCGGTCGCACCCGCGCGTTTGTCATACGGCGTAAAACCCGCGTGAGGTTCCTCTGGCAAAAGATGGCGTCTCAGTGGCATTGGCGTCCAATCCATTGGATTGGAGAGAAGTAGCTGAATTATTTTTATAAAGCTTGGCTAAATTCCATTAAGTTGAGATTAAATGATAAGACTAATATTTTGTCTGTTTAAGTCGAAATTCAGGGGTGTCGGTTCACTTTTACTGGCCTGCAGCAATAAACATACGATCTCAGTCCCGGAACAAATTAAGATCGTATCTCGAGGTACCACTGTAAACCGCTTTTGTCGGATAAAAAATGATGACTGAATCGAGGGTACGAGGGTACATAGAAAGATGACTTGCAAAAAAAACGATTTGACGGCGCCGTGACACGATGACATCATGACAAAATGGCACCCATGCGTGCGCCGTGACATCACGACGCAAGCGAATGCGAATTTGTTTTTAATTCAATTCATTTCAATGGGAAACGTCCGCTCAAGTTACGAAAAGCTTGACCTACGATCTCAGTCCCGGAACGGATTAAGATCTTATGTCGAGGTACCACCGTATTGGATTGGGAAAAAATGTTATTTGTTCTAACTTGCCATCTCTTAACAAAGTAACAAATAACTAGTGGTTTAATATTACTAAAATGTGTTTAATAGTACTAAAATTAGACGGATGTCGCGGAGGGGAGCGAGAGGGGGGACTTTTTTCACAGTAACGCGCTCGTAACATAACATAAACAAACTTAAATGAACTTGGATTACAATGCAGACACACTCAAAAGAAGTTTGACCTCACCTTACACTAAACTTAATTCTAATTTTGTTTTAAATTTTGATACCTTTCTTCTCCCGGGTTGGCTCTTTTTTCCCCGCCTCCTCCCTGACTTTCAGCCGGAGTTTTTAAAATGAACCTATCGAGGGTTGTTTGCTTTTGTCTTCCCTTCAAAATATTCCGAAAATAACGCACACAATAAAAAATAAATACATCTAAATATTATAGCTAAAATAGCCCACATGAAATCGCGACCCACCCCGAGTTTGTTACCCTTGATCTAGAATAAATGCTCTAATACAGTAAAATGTAAAAAATGTTCCTCCCATTCAAAAAAACTGGAAAAAATACTCCTTTTTTTCCTGCTTGCTAAACTGAGCTCACCTGTTCCCATTTTTCCCAGTATAGTCTGACCAAGTTGTGTCAGTATTCCAAACATTTCCCACTGGCGCCCTCCCGTCCAATGCACGCTATCCGTCAGCTCGTCGTCCTCGTCACGCCGCTTTTTTTAATGGCGTCTGCAGCCTCTCGTTGGGCTGATTTATGCGCCTGGCGCAGATGTTGCTTACATCCTGGATTTTTTATTTTTTTTATTCAATTACCGAATCTATCTGGCTGTTTTAATTACGGCTATGAAAAGCCCCGTATCCTCCTCGTCGGCGCCTCTGCCCGGATCAACGCCTTCTTGACATCGCCTCGCACGGCGCCAATCTTAGGAGGCTTCCTCAACTCGCCTTTTTCAAATCAAGTCCGATTACATGCATGAAACAGGAAGGAATGTAACTACACCTTTATTTCTTGAAATTGTCAAAAATTGGAACCTTTATTCAAGCTATTAAGAGCTCTGTTGCCACCTGTATTTCATTCATTGGCTAATGTCACTTTCTGGACGATAAGTCCCGCCCCTTTTTCACAGTTTGGCTGGGCCTTTGACCTACCGTATTTTCACGACTATAAGGCGCACATAAAAGTCTTACATTTTCTCCAAAATAGACAGGGCGCCTTATAATCCAGTGCGCTTTATATATGGACCAATACTAAAAGTGTTATCACAATAAAATAAAATACATCACTCGATAGGGTACACCATCCTCTACAGCTCTCAACTACGGCAAGCAGCCCCCGACTCTACTATTTTCCCGTTTTCCCGTAGAAAAAGTACTGCGCAGTGACTGCTGGGATATATAGTTCTTTTGTCAATACACCCAATGGATTGTGGCCTGGCGATCGCCATCAACACAGCTTTACGAAGCATGGAAGACAACGTTGGAATAGTTATGCTAGCTACTAGCTAGCTACTAGTTGCAAATGGATTGTGGCCGCCTGGACGAACGTATAAAACTCAGCGTTTTCGATGACTCATTTGGACAATTGTTCAATTCGGACAAAGAAAATGAGGACTTCGATGGATTTGTGGGTGATGATGACATGAGTAAGTTGTAAAATGGCTAAATAAAGTACAACCGAACTCAATTTTGCTTCCGTTGCCTTTTTAAAAACATGTTTTTAGCGTGTGTCCGTATGTTTATGCTGGTGTATGTTTCGCCATGCCTGGCTGCGTCTTTAAAAACGGTGCGTCCTTTGTGTGTGTCAAATACAGAAGTGGCGCTCGTTACTGACACTGGCTAAAAATACGATGTGCCGTATAGTCGTGAAAATACAGTAAGTTTATGTTTTTTTTTTCTTTCTGAACAGCTATGCGCACGCTTAAAGAAAAAGTTGTTCGTCAGCTATGGATGATTTATTTTTCTACCAATGGAGTGGTTTCTACGTAAGAATTTGAGGTAAGTACCGTATTTTCTCGCTTCCACGTTTAAGCCGTAGCCTTCTAATTGTCTTAAAATTGTTGAATTTTACTATTTCTCTTGTATAAGCCGCCCCTGATTCATAATTTTCTCCTCCATCAGTACAACCATGAAGTGTGTCCGAGTATCTGGATGCAATAATAGCATGAGATACACATCACACAGGTATCGAAGCTGATATTTTAACGATGGAGTGCAAGATCTTTGATCAGCCTTAACAATTATTGGCATGTGCTGACACTACAAACACATCTATCAAGGTTATTCGCGTCTGGCCAATCAGAGTACGTTTAACTACCGGCAAAAGGTAAGATGGCGGCGCCCTGAGTGAGCCATGGCAGCCACAAGTAAGTGAGTTTTTTTCCCGTTTTATGCAAGATCCGTTTTTTTTTCTTGAATTGCGTTCATCGACGTCAAAATACATTTTGTTTATACCGTTTTGTTGGATTGGATTGGATAACTTTATTCATCCCGTATTCCAGAAATTTCATTGTGACAGTAGCAAGAAAAGGCATAGTCATAAGTTAGACAGTACAGTCGCAAAGGCTGCAGAACAACAAAGCAAAAGCACAAAGTACAAAGGTAATCAAAGTATCAATTTATCTTTTCTCTAATTTGAAATAAACGAGCGTTTGCATTATGGCATTTCGTCTTACTCACCTTACAGTTTCGTGCATGTCAAGTCTAATTTGTGCGCATATAAGCCATACCCTTGATTCCGTCGTCGTTTTTTTGAGTTACAAATACGGCTTATATGAGAGAAAATACAGTAATTGAGGCAGAAAGGGAAGAATACCCGCTTTTTAAAAACGTTGACAAAGTTTTAGAAAGATGCTGACGCCATAATATCGGCCCAGTGTCGTAATCAAATAGGGGATAAACGGTTCAGAAATGAATAAACCACCTAGCTTAGCCTGTATGTTTCGGGCATGTGGGAGGAAACCAGAGTACCCGGAGAAAACCCATGCAGACTTGTGGAGAAAGTGTAAACTTCACACGGGAAGGATTGAACCCAACGGGGATTGAATCCTCGATCTCAGAACTGTGAAGCGGGCATGCTAACCACTGAGACACCGTGTCTTTAGACTAAAAATCACTTTGTAAATAAAACATTTTTTTTTTTTACAGTTGAAGTCCCGTATAGTAGTGGTGACTTGTAACACCCTCAAAAAGTGGTCTCGTGACAGGCCTAAAAAGTGATAACGCCACACCCGAATACAAGCCACCTTACCCCAAGCCTATCGCTTAATTACAATCCCCGGGGTAAGACGTCAATCAAAACGCGGAGGGCTTCTCGTCGCGTCGCTAATCAAGGGCGCCTGACTTTCTGGCAAGTTGTCGAGCAAACTTTTTCCTCCGCCCGCCGTCCCATCCCGCATTTCATCTGGAGTATTACTCTCGAGAAGAAGAAGGAGCGTTAAGTCGGCGGAGTAGCGCTAACAAGATGCACATCCGCACTCGTCTGAAGCTCCTCCGAGGACCGGCTTGGCGACCGCTCGTTTATTTTTTTTCCTTTTTTTTTCTTTTCCACGGCTCCGGGAGCTTTTTTGTTGTTGTCTTTCTCTCTGGTGGATGAGCTCTGGAAGCTCATGCATTTTTATTGCCATCTGGAGAATACCAACAGGTCTTAACAAGAGAACTCTCGCCGGGGAAAAATGCTCGACTCGCCGTGCGCTTTTGTCGGCGTTAGCTGTGGCGCTAACGGGAAATACGATGACTTCCAAGTGACAAAACTTGGGTAAAACGTTGCATAAATGGGGAGCATTTTTTTTCGGACTGAGTCCAAAAAGTGGGGAAAATATAAATACATATACAAGCCGCACTGAGTATAAGGCGTACGTTTGAGGGGATTTTTTTTTAAAAATTCAAAACATAGAAATGTTATCAGGAAAGGAATTTAAAATAAAATAATAAATAACGAACGAGTGGTTAGCGCATCAGGCTTCGCAGTTCTGAGATCGAGGGTTCAATCCTGCGTGGGTTTTCTCCGGGTACTCCGGTTTCCTGAAAACAAGCATGCTAGGCTAGCTGGTTGAAAACGAGTAATAAGTAAAATGCGATTGTTATACGTACAGTGTCAACTAAATAGCAAATATAAAATATGTATTTTGCCAAAGTACTGATTGTTTTCACTATGCAATAAATCCATCATAAAAACTCAGCCCCGCCCACCCCCAAAAAAGGCAGCTTTTATCAAAACACAAAATAACGAGGCACTCATCAGACGCTACTTTCCTCCCACTTTGGCCGAATTATCCGCTCACCGAGGCGGGAAAAATGCCAGCGAGGGTCCCGCCCCCCCCTTTTTACCCCGCCGACTCCCTCCGGGGTGGTCGCAAGGTGAGCGGGAGCCGCGCTCGTCACGGCTGCGCGCCCGTGACAAACATTAGTTGCCGCTAATGACGGCGGCATGGTGACGGCGTGCCGGTTCTGGCGCCAGCGCCATATGGCAAATTGCCACAACAATATCCTGCCGGTTATTAATCAGGATTTTTCCTTTCTTTTTTTTCCACGATAATTGCAATAATTAGCATGGGGAGTACAAACGGGAAAGATTGTGGGGTAAATGTGGGTGTGGTCCTCCTCTATTGGGTTTTACTCTTTTAATATGTAGTGCTAATACAAACACTTTTTGGAAAATATGTTTGAAAAGTGCCTTAATTTTCAATTAATAATTTGTAATATTTAAAATTATCTCAAGTGGCAAATAGTTTTACCTTTTTTTTTACCTTTACCATATTTTAGGATTATTTTAAAGTGCATTTTAATGCGTCTAAGTGAGTTTTACCGTATACTTAGATGGGATATAAGTACATATAGTTATATCTGTTAGAAAGATGAGTATGCCCAAAATATTATGTTTTTATTGATTTTATTATTAATCGCCAGAATAATATATATATATTTTTTTTACAGATTTTATTATTAATTGGAAGAATACTTTGTGTGATGGTCCATTTTTGGTCCCGCTATGTTTACAATAAGGCTAAATTAAACACTTTGGACCTTGAAATATTTAAAAGTATTACTTTTAAAACAGACAAAAAAAAACAACAACTTTAGTTTATGTTGAAAATAACTCCTATTTTGACTCCAGTCATTATTAGCTTTAACTCTTCAATAGCCAGAATAAAACCGCTAAAATCAATTAAATGAAATTGAATTATCTTTGGTGAAACTAAATCCTAAAAACATTGTATTTTGTACATGAATTTCCACTTTACAACAGGCTAAAAAAAACTTTAATAGTTAAAAGTCTAATTTAGGGGATTTAACTGTCAGCCTGTAGCAGTTCAAATGGATTGGACATCAATGGCTGTCATTGGCAGAGTTAATGAAGACAGAAAAAACTACTTTAGTAAGGTGGAAAAAAATAAAGCCAATGCCAAAACGTGAAATGAATCAACGTTTTGACTCTTTGATATTGACAACAAGGTGATCTTTGAAAAACTTGTCACCTTTTATTTGTCTTCCAAATGGATGGTAAGTACACAACACACACACACACACACACACACACACAAAACACACACACACACAAAACACATCTAAAAATGTCGGGCTGAATTGAAAGCAAAGCTGTGATTTGCACACAGAGGACACACTAATGTATCCAAATGTATTTACAACAGATGTTGCATTTTTATTTTTCACGATAACAAAAAAGAGAAATGCTTAAGATGTTTTTTTTTAATTTTTAAGGCTAAGTTTGTCTTTTCACCTTCTTGACATCGTTCAGTTGTACAGTGAGAGAAGTGCGCCATCTAAAGGAAAAGGAAATAACAATATTAGTATAAATTACTTATCAAATTTGTTGTAATAAATGCATTGTAATCCAAATTGATAGTACTAATAGTCATAATGGTTTGACTTATATTTAAATAAATAAAATGATGATGATTTCGGCTCACTTTGTACTAAATAAGTTGGAGAAAATTAATATTTATTAGATTTATGAATTAATTTATTTTTAAAATTTAAGGACTTTGTATTTTACAATACATTTTGCATTGTTTAAAAACGTTTATTTGTGTATAATAATGATATAATAAAATAAAATGTCTATATTTGAGTATATATTTAATTATAATGACCATATTTTTATATTACAAATTAAAAACACCTGTTTAGATTCATTTGCCATGTATTTTTTCTTATTTAAATTGGCCATGTGATAGTCTAATTTAGTCTCATTTTTCTACTATAAAAAAATTAACAGTAAAAAAAATTATAAAAGAAAAAATTTGCAAAAAAATCTTATGAGTTAACACGGAAAACTGAAATAGTCGCAGGCAATGCAACATTTGTGATGGTTGTTTATAGTGCTGGTGTCTTTGAGTTTTTAGGTGACTATTAATCTGATCAGTTAAAGCACGTGTCAAAGTGGCGGCTCGGGGGCCAAATCTGGCCCCCCGCATCATTTTGTGTGGCCCGGGAAAGTCAATCATGAGTGCCAACTTTCTGTTTTAGGATTAAATTAAAATGAAGAGTATAGATGTATATTAAATTTCCTGATTTTCCCCCTTTTAAATCAATAATTGTAATTTTTTAATCCATTTTTTTCTGTGTTTTAGTTCAAAAATCATTTTGTAAAATCTAAAAATATATTTTAAAAAAAAGCTAAAATAAACATTGTTTTAGATCTATAAAAAAACTGAATATTCAGGGCTTTTAATCCAGTTCTTTTAATCCATTAATAATAAAAAAAAATCTAAATATTATATCTAAAATGGTCTGGCCCATATGAAGTCAAGTTGACGTTAGCGGCTCGCAAACCAACCCGAGTCTGACACCCCTGATTTAAAGACTAAAAGAAAAAAGGTGCAAAAAGTTTGTACGGTTTAACATAAAAAACTGAAATATTCGCAGGAAATACAACGTTTGTGACGGTTGTTTATAGTGCTGGTGTTTTTGAGTTGTTAGGTGAAGCCACCACCACAAAGACCGCCGCAAGGTGGCCAAAGTATTTCCGTGGCATTTAGCATGAGGACGCATGACGCCGGGGTTAAAAACAAACCAGGAAAAGCAAAAGTAAGCAAAAGTCAAGAGTCCAATCCAATCCCCAATGAAGTACTTTTGAATCTTGATTGTAACTCCACTTTCTCTCTCTTTGTAACCAGCGCCCGCCACTTAGCGACTCTCCGCTCTCCCGATGCAGACAAACGAGCGCCGATCGACGGCGCTACCTCGGCTCATCCATATTCACGGCGCGAGAACGGGTGACATATGGTCGGCGCTGGCGCTACACGCGCTCTAAACGAGAGCGACCAATCCCGAATTGGATTTAACACTCCAATTCTCCGCTGACCGACCGGGCCGACTCAATTACCCGAACACACACATACACACACACTTACTGGTGTAATCCAATTAGACCATGATAAAGATGATGATTCTGTGGCGTGTGTGAGAGACAGTTTGCTTGAAACGTTTAGGTTTACGATCAAAACAATGCTCACAATAGGAGTCAAACCCAGAACCACACCCAAACAGGCACAGTTGCATTGTAATTTCAGTCCAAATTTTCTCAACTTTTCTATTACACAGTGTCACTATATCAAAGGCAACTGCCACACTGCCTCCAAGTGATACCTCGTTTATAGCAATTCATAGGTTCCCAAACCTGCCGCAATAGGTCAATAACCGTGATATAGTCTAGGATTAAGGGGTTAGGACAGGGGTGGGCAAACTATTCCACAAAGGGCCGCAGTGGGTGCAGGTTTTCATTCCAACCCAGAAAGAAGACACCTTTTCACCAATCTGATGTCGTACAATCGAAATCAGTGGATTGCAGTCAGGGGCTTCTTGTTTTCTACAGAAATCTTATTGGTCAACATGTCTGTTCCTGATCGGTTGGAACAAAAACCTGCACCCACAGCAACCCTCGAGGACCGGTTTGCCCACCCCTGGGTTAGGAGTTAGGGGTTAGGGTTAGAAAATGACCAAGTATAGAAAGGCTTTTTTTTCTTAAACTTGACCAGACTTTTCTTTTCTTTAAAAAACAACAATGTATAGTAAGGCTTAATTTCATTAAAAAACAACCATGTATATAATAAGACTTTCTTTCATTAAAAAAGCGACTATTTATATTTAAAAAAAAACGCAAAACAAAGGTAGACCATGTAGAGTCTACATTGTAGAGTCTACATGGTCTACCTTTGTTTTGTTTAGTGTTTTTTAAGAAAAAAGCCTTACTATATGGTCTACATTGTAGACCATATAGTAAGGCTTTTAAAAAAAAAATGACAGTATAGTAAGGCTTTTTTCTTTTAAAAAACGACATAGTATAGTAAGGCTTTTTTTCTTTAAAAAATGACATAGTATAGTAAGGCTTTTTTCTTTAAAAAAATGACAGTATAGTAAGGCTTTTTTCTTAAAAAACGACATAGTATGTACTAAGGTTTTTTTCCTAAAAAAAACAACATAATATACTAAGGCTTTTTTTCCTTAAAAAACGACCATGTATAGTAAGGCTTAATTTCATTTAAAAAACGACCATGGTATAGTAAAAGTTTCTTTCATTAAAAAAACGACCATGTATAGTAAGCCTTATATATTTTTTAAAATACACAAAACAAAACAAAGGTAGACCATGTATGGTAAGGCTTTTATTTGTTGAAACAAATGTCATAACTCTGTTTTTTTTACCCTGTTAAAACAGGTCAACACAATGGTGAACAAGTGGTCAGCACGTCCGCCTCACAGTTCGGGGATCGACGTTCCATCCCAGGTGGGTTCCGACCGTCCTGTGTGGAGTTTGCATCTTCTTTGTGGGTTTTCCCTGGGTACTCTGCTTTCCTCCCACATTCCAAAAACGTATAGATGTATAGTAAAACGTAAAATGTATAGAAAGGCTTTTTTTCTTAAAAAACAACAACAACCATGTATAGTAAGGCTTTTTATCTTAAAAAAACGACATAGTATAGTAAGCCTTTTTTCTTTAAAAAATGACAGTATATATAGTAAGGCTTTTTTTCTTAAAAAACAACATAGTATATTAAGACTTTTATGTATAAAAAACGACAGTATAGTAAGGTTTTTTTTCTTAAAAAAACGACATAGTTTAGTAAGGCTTTTTTTCTTAAAAAAACTACATAGTAAAGTAAGGCTTTTTTCAAAAAACGACAGTATATTAAGGCTTTTTATCTTAAAAAACGACATAGTATACTAAGGTTTTTTTGTAAAAAAAAACGACATAGTATCGCAAGGCTTTTTTCTTTAAAAAATGACATAGTTTAGTCAAACTTTTTTTCCTAAAAATGACCGTGTAAACTTTACACTGTAAAGTAAGGCTTTTTTTCATCAAAAATGACCATGTATAATAAGGCTTAATTTCATTAAAAAAACGACCATGTATAGTAAAACTTTCTTTCATTAAAAAAACGACCATGTACAGTAAGACTTATATATATTTAAAAAAACACTAAAAAAAAGGAAGACCATGTATGGTAAGGCTTTTATTTGTTGAAAAAAAAATCATAACCTTTTCTTTTTTTTACCCTGTTAAAACAGGTCAACAACATGGTGAACAAGTGGTCAGCACGTCCGCCTCACAGTTCGGAGATCGACGTTCCATCCCAGGTGGGTTCCAACCGTCCTGTGTGGAGTTTGCATCTTCTTTGTGGGTTTTTCCTGGGTACTCTGCTTTCCTCCCACATTCCAAAAACGTATAGATTTATAGTAAAACGTAAAATGTATAGAAAGGCATTTTTTCTTAAAAAAACAACCATGTATAGTAAGGCTTTTTTCTTAAAAAAATGACATAGTATAGTAAGGTTTTTTTTCTTAAAAAAAAGACATAGTATATTAAGGCTTTTTTCGTAAAAAAAGACAGTATAGTAAGGCTTTTTTCTTAAAAAAACGACATAGTATATTAAGGCTTTTTATCTTAAAAAAAACGACATAGTATAGTAGGGCTTTTTACATTAAAAAACGACATAGTATAGTAAGGCTTTTTACCTAAAAAAAACCGACATAGTATAGTAAGGCTTTTTACATAAAAAAACGACATAGTATAGTAAGGCTTTTTTCTTTAAAAAACGACATAGTATACTAAGACTTTTTTCTTAAAAAAAACGAGATAGTATAGTAAGTCTTTTTTCGTAAAAAAAACGACATAGTATAGTAAGGCTTTTTTCGTAAAAAAAACAACATAGTATAATAAGGCTTTTTTCCTAAAAAAAATGACATAGTATAGTAAGGCTTTTTCCTTTAAAAAACAACATAGTATAGTAAGGCTTTTTTTCTTAAAAAAACGACATAGTATATTAAGGCTTTTTACCTTAAAAAAACCGACATAGTATAGTAAGGCTTTTTACATAAAAAAAACGACATAGTATAGTAAGGCTTTTTACCTAAAAAAAAACGACATAGTATAGTAAGGCTTTTTACATAAAAAAACGACATAGTATAGTAAGGCTTTTTTCTTTAAAAAAAGACATAGTATACTAAAGCTTTTTTCTTAAAAACGAGATAGTATAGTAAGGCTTTTTTTCCTAAAAAACGACATAGTATAGTAAGGCTTTTTTCCTAAAAAAACGACATAGTATAGTAAGGCTTTTTTTCTTAAAAAACGACATAGTATAGTAAGGCTATTTTTCCCCCAAAAAACGACATAGGATAGTAGGCTTTTTTTCCTAAAAAAATGACATAGTATAGTAAGGCTTTTTTTCTTAAAAAACAACATAGTATAGTAAGGCTTTTTTCCTAAAAAACGACATAGTATAGTAAGGCTATTTTTCCTATAAAAAAACAACAACAAAGTATAGTAAGTCTTTTTTTTCCTAAAAAAATGACATAGTATAGTAAGCCTTTTCTTAAAAAAACGACATAGTTTAGTAAGGCTTTTTTTCCTAAAAAACGACATAGTATAGTAAGGCTTTTTTTTTAAATTAAAAAACGACATAGTATAGTAAGGCTTTTTTCCCTAAAAAACGACATAGTATAGTGAGGCTTTTTTTCCTAAAAACGACATAGTATAGTAAGGCTTTTTTTCTTAAAAAACAACATAGTATAGTAAGGCTTTTTTTCCTAAAAAAAAAACGACATAGTATAGTAAGGCTTTTTTTCCTAAAAAACGACATAGTATAGTAAGGCTTTTTCCCTAAAAAAACGACATAATATAGTAAGGCTTTTTTCCCTAAAAAACGACATAGTATAGTAAGGCTTTTTTTTAAAATTAAAAAACGACATAGTATAGTAAGGCTTTTTTCCCTAAAAAACGACATAGTATAGTGAGGCTTTTTTTCCTAAAAACGACATAGTATAGTAAGGCTTTTTTTCTTAAAAAATGACATAGTATAGTAAGGCTTTTTTCCCTAAAAAACGACATAGTATAGTAAGGCTTTTTTCCCTAAAAAACGACATAGTATAGTAAGGCTTTTTTTCTTAAAAAACGACATAGTATAGTAAGGCTTTTTTCCTAAAAAACGACATAGGATAGTAGGCTTTTTTTCCTAAAAAAATGACATAGTATAGTAAGGCTTTTTTTCTTAAAAAACGACATAGTATACTAAGGCTTTTTTTCCTAAAAAACGACATAGTATAGTAAGGCTTTTTTCCTAAAAAAACGACATAGTATAGTAAGGCTTTTTTTCTATAGTAAGGCTATTTTTCCCCCAAAAAACGACATAGGATAGTAGGCTTTTTTTCCTAAAAAAATGACATAGTATAGTAAGGCTTTTTTTCTTAAAAAAACGACATAGTATAGTAAGGCTTTTTTTCCTAAAAAAAAACGACATAGTATAGTAAGGCTTTTTTTCCTAAAAAAAACGACATAGTATAGTAAGGCTTTTTTCCTAAAAAACGACATAGTATAGTAAGGCTATTTTTCCTATAAAAAAACAACAACAAAGTATAGTAAGTCTTTTTTTTCCTAAAAAAATGACATAGTATAGTAAGCCTTTTCTTAAAAAAACGACATAGTTTAGTAAGGCTTTTTTTCCTAAAAAACGACATAGTATAGTAAGGTTTTTTTCCCTAAAAAACGACATAGTATAGTAAGGCTTTTTTTTTAAATTAAAAAACGACATAGTATATCGTAAGGCTTTTTTTCTTAAAAAACGACACAGTATAGTAAGGCTATTTTTCCTAAAAAACGACATAGTATAGTAAGGCTTTTTTTCTTAAAAAACGACATAGTATAGTAAGGCTATTTTTCCCCCAAAAAATGACATAGGATAGTAGGCTTTTTTTCCTAAAAAAATGACATAGTATAGTAAGGCTTTTTTTCTTAAAAAACGACATAGTATAGTAAGGCTTTTTTTCCTAAAAAAAACGACATAGTATAGTAAGGCTTTTTTTCCTAAAAAAAACGACATAGTATAGTAAGGCTTTTTCCCTAAAAAATGACATAATATAGTAAGGTTTTTTTTCTTAAAAATCGACATAGTATAGTAAGGCTTTTTTTCCTAAAAACGACATAGTATAGTAAGGCTTTTTTTCTTAAAAAACGACATAGTATAGTAAGGCTTTTTTCCTAAAAAACGACATAGTATAGTAAGGCTATTTTTCCTATAAAAAAACAACAACAAAGTATAGTAAGTCTTTTTTTTCCTAAAAAAATGACATAGTATAGTAAGCCTTTTCTTAAAAAACGACATAGTTTAGTAAGGCTTTTTTTCCTAAAAAACGACACAGTATAGTAAGGCTATTTTTCCTAAAAAACGACATAGTATAGTAAGGCTTTTTTTTTAAATTAAAAAACGACATAGTAAATCGTAAGGCTTTTTTTCTTAAAAAACGACACAGTATAGTAAGGCTATTTTTCCTAAAAAACGACATAGTATAGTAAGGCTTTTTTTCCTAAAAAACGACATAGTATAGTAAGGCTTTTTCCCTAAAAAACAACATAATATAGTAAGGTTTTTTTTCTTAAAAAACGACATAGTATAGTAAGGCTTTTTTCCCTAAAAAACGACATAGTATAGTAAGGCTTTTTTTCCTAAAAAAAACGACATAGTATAGTAAGGCTTTTTTTCTATAGTAAGGCTATTTTTCCCCCAAAAAACGACATAGGATAGTAGGCTTTTTTTCCTAAAAAAATGACATAGTATAGTAAGGCTTTTTTTCTTAAAAAACGACATAGTATAGTAAGGCTTTTTTTCCTAAAAAAAAACGACATAGTATAGTAAGGCTTTTTTTCCTAAAAAAAACGACATAGTATAGTAAGGCTTTTTTCCTAAAAAACGACATAGTATAGTAAGGCTATTTTTCCTATAAAAAAACAACAACAAAGTATAGTAAGTCTTTTTTTTCCTAAAAAAATGACATAGTATAGTAAGCCTTTTCTTAAAAAAACGACATAGTTTAGTAAGGCTTTTTTTCCTAAAAAACGACATAGTATAGTAAGGCTTTTTCCCTAAAAAACGACATAATATAGTAAGGCTTTTTTCCCTAAAAAACGACATAGTATAGTAAGGCTTTTTTTAAAAATTGAAAAACGACATAGTATAGTAAGGCTTTTTCCCTAAAAAACGACATAATATAGTAAGGCTTTTTTCCCTAAAAAACGACATAGTATAGTAAGGCTTTTTTCCCTAAAAAACGACATAGTATAGTAAGGCTTTTTTTTAAAATTGAAAAACGACATAGTATAGTAAGGCTTTTTTCCCTAAAAAACGACATAGTATAGTAAGGCTTTTTTTCCTAAAAACGACATAGTATAGTAAGGCTTTTTCCCTAAAAAACGACATAATATAGTAAGGCTTTTTTCCCTAAAAAACGACAGTATAGTAAGGCTTTTTTTTTTTAAATTAAAAAACGACATAGTATAGTACGGCTTTTTTCCCTAAAAAACGACATAGTATAGTGAGGCTTTTTTTCCTAAAAACGACATAGTATAGTAAGGCTTTTTTTCTTAAAAAATGACATCGTATAGTAAGGCCTTTTTTTCCTAAAAAACGACATAGTATAGTAAGGTTTTTTTTTCTTTAAAAACGACATAGTATACTAAGGCTTTTTTTCCTAAAAAACGACATAGTATAGTAAGGCTTTTTTCCTAAAAAACGACATAGTATATATATAGTAAGGCTTTTTTCCTAAAAAAAAAAACGACATAGTATAGTAAGGCTTTTTTTCTTAAAAAACGACATAGTATAGTAAGGCTATTTTTCCCCCAAAAAACGACATAGGATAGTAGGCTTTTTTTCCTAAAAAAATGACATAGTATAGTAAGGCTTTTTCCCTAAAAAATGACATAATATAGTAAGGTTTTTTTTCTTAAAAAACGACATAGTATAGTAAGGCTTTTTTTCCTAAAAACGACATAGTATAGTAAGGCTTTTTTTCTTAAAAAACGACATAGTATAGTAAGGCTTTTTTCCTAAAAAACGACATAGTATAGTAAGGCTATTTTTCCTATAAAAAAACAACAACAAAGTATAGTAAGTCTTTTTTTTCCTAAAAAAATGACATAGTATAGTAAGCCTTTTCTTAAAAAAACGACATAGTTTAGTAAGGCTTTTTTTCCTAAAAAACGACATAGTATAGTAAGGCTTTTTTTTAAAATTAAAAAACGACATAGTATAGTAAGGCTTTTTTCCCTAAAAACGACATAGTATAGTGAGGCTTTTTTTCCTAAAAACGACATAGTATAGTAAGGCTTTTTACCTAAAAAAAAACGACATAGTATAGTAAGGCTTTTTACATAAAAAAACGACATAGTATAGTAAGGCTTTTTTCTTTAAAAAAAGACATAGTATACTAAAGCTTTTTTCTTAAAAACGAGATAGTATAGTAAGGCTTTTTTTCCTAAAAAACGACATAGTATAGTAAGGCTTTTTTCCTAAAAAAACGACATAGTATAGTAAGGCTTTTTTTCTTAAAAAACGACATAGTATAGTAAGGCTATTTTTCCCCCAAAAAACGACATAGGATAGTAGGCTTTTTTTCCTAAAAAAATGACATAGTATAGTAAGGCTTTTTTTCTTAAAAAACAACATAGTATAGTAAGGCTTTTTTCCTAAAAAACGACATAGTATAGTAAGGCTATTTTTCCTATAAAAAAACAACAACAAAGTATAGTAAGTCTTTTTTTTCCTAAAAAAATGACATAGTATAGTAAGCCTTTTCTTAAAAAAACGACATAGTTTAGTAAGGCTTTTTTTCCTAAAAAACGACATAGTATAGTAAGGCTTTTTTTTTAAATTAAAAAACGACATAGTATAGTAAGGCTTTTTTCCCTAAAAAACGACATAGTATAGTGAGGCTTTTTTTCCTAAAAACGACATAGTATAGTAAGGCTTTTTTTCTTAAAAAACAACATAGTATAGTAAGGCTTTTTTTCCTAAAAAAAAAACGACATAGTATAGTAAGGCTTTTTTTCCTAAAAAACGACATAGTATAGTAAGGCTTTTTCCCTAAAAAAACGACATAATATAGTAAGGCTTTTTTCCCTAAAAAACGACATAGTATAGTAAGGCTTTTTTTTAAAATTAAAAAACGACATAGTATAGTAAGGCTTTTTTCCCTAAAAAACGACATAGTATAGTGAGGCTTTTTTTCCTAAAAACGACATAGTATAGTAAGGCTTTTTTTCTTAAAAAATGACATAGTATAGTAAGGCTTTTTTCCCTAAAAAACGACATAGTATAGTAAGGCTTTTTTCCCTAAAAAACGACATAGTATAGTAAGGCTTTTTTTCTTAAAAAACGACATAGTATAGTAAGGCTTTTTTCCTAAAAAACGACATAGGATAGTAGGCTTTTTTTCCTAAAAAAATGACATAGTATAGTAAGGCTTTTTTTCTTAAAAAACGACATAGTATACTAAGGCTTTTTTTCCTAAAAAACGACATAGTATAGTAAGGCTTTTTTCCTAAAAAAACGACATAGTATAGTAAGGCTTTTTTTCTATAGTAAGGCTATTTTTCCCCCAAAAAACGACATAGGATAGTAGGCTTTTTTTCCTAAAAAAATGACATAGTATAGTAAGGCTTTTTTTCTTAAAAAAACGACATAGTATAGTAAGGCTTTTTTTCCTAAAAAAAAACGACATAGTATAGTAAGGCTTTTTTTCCTAAAAAAAACGACATAGTATAGTAAGGCTTTTTTCCTAAAAAACGACATAGTATAGTAAGGCTATTTTTCCTATAAAAAAACAACAACAAAGTATAGTAAGTCTTTTTTTTCCTAAAAAAATGACATAGTATAGTAAGCCTTTTCTTAAAAAAACGACATAGTTTAGTAAGGCTTTTTTTCCTAAAAAACGACATAGTATAGTAAGGTTTTTTTCCCTAAAAAACGACATAGTATAGTAAGGCTTTTTTTTTAAATTAAAAAACGACATAGTATATCGTAAGGCTTTTTTTCTTAAAAAACGACACAGTATAGTAAGGCTATTTTTCCTAAAAAACGACATAGTATAGTAAGGCTTTTTTTCTTAAAAAACGACATAGTATAGTAAGGCTATTTTTCCCCCAAAAAATGACATAGGATAGTAGGCTTTTTTTCCTAAAAAAATGACATAGTATAGTAAGGCTTTTTTTCTTAAAAAACGACATAGTATAGTAAGGCTTTTTTTCCTAAAAAAAACGACATAGTATAGTAAGGCTTTTTTTCCTAAAAAAAACGACATAGTATAGTAAGGCTTTTTCCCTAAAAAATGACATAATATAGTAAGGTTTTTTTTCTTAAAAATCGACATAGTATAGTAAGGCTTTTTTTCCTAAAAACGACATAGTATAGTAAGGCTTTTTTTCTTAAAAAACGACATAGTATAGTAAGGCTTTTTTCCTAAAAAACGACATAGTATAGTAAGGCTATTTTTCCTATAAAAAAACAACAACAAAGTATAGTAAGTCTTTTTTTTCCTAAAAAAATGACATAGTATAGTAAGCCTTTTCTTAAAAAACGACATAGTTTAGTAAGGCTTTTTTTCCTAAAAAACGACACAGTATAGTAAGGCTATTTTTCCTAAAAAACGACATAGTATAGTAAGGCTTTTTTTTTAAATTAAAAAACGACATAGTAAATCGTAAGGCTTTTTTTCTTAAAAAACGACACAGTATAGTAAGGCTATTTTTCCTAAAAAACGACATAGTATAGTAAGGCTTTTTTTCCTAAAAAACGACATAGTATAGTAAGGCTTTTTCCCTAAAAAACAACATAATATAGTAAGGTTTTTTTTCTTAAAAAACGACATAGTATAGTAAGGCTTTTTTCCCTAAAAAACGACATAGTATAGTAAGGCTTTTTTTCCTAAAAAAAACGACATAGTATAGTAAGGCTTTTTTTCTATAGTAAGGCTATTTTTCCCCCAAAAAACGACATAGGATAGTAGGCTTTTTTTCCTAAAAAAATGACATAGTATAGTAAGGCTTTTTTTCTTAAAAAACGACATAGTATAGTAAGGCTTTTTTTCCTAAAAAAAAACGACATAGTATAGTAAGGCTTTTTTTCCTAAAAAAAACGACATAGTATAGTAAGGCTTTTTTCCTAAAAAACGACATAGTATAGTAAGGCTATTTTTCCTATAAAAAAACAACAACAAAGTATAGTAAGTCTTTTTTTTCCTAAAAAAATGACATAGTATAGTAAGCCTTTTCTTAAAAAAACGACATAGTTTAGTAAGGCTTTTTTTCCTAAAAAACGACATAGTATAGTAAGGCTTTTTCCCTAAAAAACGACATAATATAGTAAGGCTTTTTTCCCTAAAAAACGACATAGTATAGTAAGGCTTTTTTTAAAAATTGAAAAACGACATAGTATAGTAAGGCTTTTTCCCTAAAAAACGACATAATATAGTAAGGCTTTTTTCCCTAAAAAACGACATAGTATAGTAAGGCTTTTTTCCCTAAAAAACGACATAGTATAGTAAGGCTTTTTTTTAAAATTGAAAAACGACATAGTATAGTAAGGCTTTTTTCCCTAAAAAACGACATAGTATAGTAAGGCTTTTTTTCCTAAAAACGACATAGTATAGTAAGGCTTTTTCCCTAAAAAACGACATAATATAGTAAGGCTTTTTTCCCTAAAAAACGACAGTATAGTAAGGCTTTTTTTTTTTAAATTAAAAAACGACATAGTATAGTACGGCTTTTTTCCCTAAAAAACGACATAGTATAGTGAGGCTTTTTTTCCCTAAAAACGACATAGTATAGTAAGGCTTTTTTTCTTAAAAAATGACATCGTATAGTAAGGCCTTTTTTTCCTAAAAAACGACATAGTATAGTAAGGTTTTTTTTTCTTTAAAAACGACATAGTATACTAAGGCTTTTTTTCCTAAAAAACGACATAGTATAGTAAGGCTTTTTTCCTAAAAAACGACATAGTATATATATAGTAAGGCTTTTTTCCTAAAAAAAAAAACGACATAGTATAGTAAGGCTTTTTTTCTTAAAAAACGACATAGTATAGTAAGGCTATTTTTCCCCCAAAAAACGACATAGGATAGTAGGCTTTTTTTCCTAAAAAAATGACATAGTATAGTAAGGCTTTTTCCCTAAAAAATGACATAATATAGTAAGGTTTTTTTTCTTAAAAAACGACATAGTATAGTAAGGCTTTTTTTCCTAAAAACGACATAGTATAGTAAGGCTTTTTTTCTTAAAAAACGACATAGTATAGTAAGGCTTTTTTCCTAAAAAACGACATAGTATAGTAAGGCTATTTTTCCTATAAAAAAACAACAACAAAGTATAGTAAGTCTTTTTTTTCCTAAAAAAATGACATAGTATAGTAAGCCTTTTCTTAAAAAAACGACATAGTTTAGTAAGGCTTTTTTTCCTAAAAAACGACATAGTATAGTAAGGCTTTTTTTTAAAATTAAAAAACGACATAGTATAGTAAGGCTTTTTTCCCTAAAAACGACATAGTATAGTGAGGCTTTTTTTCCTAAAAACGACATAGTATAGTAAGGCTTTTTTTCTTAAAAAATGACATAGTATAGTAAGGCTTTTTTCCCTAAAAAACGACATAGTATAGTAAGGCTTTTTTCCCTAAAAAACGACATAGTATAGTAAGGCTTTTTTTCTTAAAAAACGACATAGTATAGTAAGGCTTTTTTCCTAAAAAACGACATAGTATAGTAAGGCTTTTTTTCCTAAAAAACGACATAGTATAGTAAGGCTTTTTTTCTTAAAAAACGACATAGTATAGTAAGGCTATTTTTCCCCCAAAAAACGACATAGGATAGTAGGCTTTTTTTTCCTAAAAAAATGACATAGTATAGTAAGGCTTTTTTTCTTAAAAAACGACATAGTATACTAAGGCTATTTTTCCCCCAAAAAACGACATAGGATAGTAGGCTTTTTTTTCCTAAAAAAATGACATAGTATAGTAAGGCTTTTTTTCTTAAAAAACGACATAGTATACTAAGGCTTTTTTTCCTAAAAAACGACATAGTATAGTAAGGCTTTTTTCCTAAAAAAACGACATAGTATAGTAAGGCTTTTTTTCTATAGTAAGGCTATTTTTCCCCCAAAAAACGACATAGGATAGTAGGCTTTTTTCCCTAAAAAACGACATAGTATAGTAAGGCTTTTTTCCCTAAAAAACGACATAGTATAGTAAGGCTTTTTTTTAAAATTGAAAAACGACATAGTATAGTAAGGCTTTTTTCCCTAAAAAACGACATAGTATAGTAAGGCTTTTTTTCCTAAAAACGACATAGTATAGTAAGGCTTTTTCCCTAAAAAACGACATAATATAGTAAGGCTTTTTTCCCTAAAAAACGACAGTATAGTAAGGCTTTTTTTTTTTAAATTAAAAAACGACATAGTATAGTACGGCTTTTTTCCCTAAAAAACGACATAGTATAGTGAGGCTTTTTTTCCTAAAAACGACATAGTATAGTAAGGCTTTTTTTCTTAAAAAATGACATAGTATAGTAAGGCCTTTTTTTCCTAAAAAACGACATAGTATAGTAAGGTTTTTTTTTCTTTAAAAACGACATAGTATACTAAGGCTTTTTTTCCTAAAAAACGACATAGTATAGTAAGGCTTTTTTCCTAAAAAACGACATAGTATATATATAGTAAGGCTTTTTTCCTAAAAAAAAAACGACATAGTATAGTAAGGCTTTTTTTCTTAAAAAACGACATAGTATAGTAAGGCTATTTTTCCCCCAAAAAACGACATAGGATAGTAGGCTTTTTTTCCTAAAAAAATGACATAGTATAGTAAGGCTTTTTCCCTAAAATATGACATAATATAGTAAGGTTTTTTTTCTTAAAAAACGACATAGTATAGTAAGGCTTTTTTTCCTAAAAACGACATAGTATAGTAAGGCTTTTTTTCTTAAAAAACGACATAGTATAGTAAGGCTTTTTTCCTAAAAAACGACATAGTATAGTAAGGCTATTTTTCCTATAAAAAAACAACAACAAAGTATAGTAAGTCTTTTTTTTCCTAAAAAAATGACATAGTATAGTAAGCCTTTTCTTAAAAAAACGACATAGTTTAGTAAGGCTTTTTTTCCTAAAAAACGACATAGTATAGTAAGGCTTTTTTTTTAAATTAAAAAACGACATAGTATAGTAAGGCTTTTTTCCCTAAAAAACGACATAGTATAGTGAGGCTTTTTTTCCTAAAAACGACATAGTATAGTAAGGCTTTTTTTCTTAAAAAATGACATAGTAGAGTAAGGCTTTTTTCCCTAAAAAACGACATAGTATAGTAAGGCTTTTTTCCCTAAAAAACGACATAGTATAGTAAGGCTTTTTTTCTTAAAAAACGACATAGTATAGTAAGGCTTTTTTCCTAAAAAACGACATAGTATAGTAAGGCTTTTTTTCCTAAAAAACGACATAGTATAGTAAGGCTTTTTTTCTTAAAAAACGACATAGTATAGTAAGGCTATTTTTCCCCCAAAAAACGACATAGGATAGTAGGCTTTTTTTTCCTAAAAAAATGACATAGTATAGTAAGGCTTTTTTTCTTAAAAAACGACATAGTATACTAAGGCTTTTTTTCCTAAAAAACGACATAGTATAGTAAGGCTTTTTTCCTAAAAAAACGACATAGTATAGTAAGGCTTTTTTTCTATAGTAAGGCTATTTTTCCCCCAAAAAACGACATAGGATAGTAGGCTTTTTTTCCTAAAAAAATGACATAGTATAGTAAGGCTTTTTTTCTTAAAAAACGACATAGTATAGTAAGGCTTTTTTTCCTAAAAAAAACGACATAGTATAGTAAGGCTTTTTTTCCTAAAAAAAACGACATAGTATAGTAAGGCTTTTTTCCTAAAAACGACATAGTATAGTAAGGCTATTTTTCCTATAAAAAAACAACAACAAAGTATAGTAAGTCTTTTTTTTCCTAAAAAAATGACATAGTATAGTAAGCCTTTTCTTAAAAAAACGACATAGTTTAGTAAGGCTTTTTTTCCTAAAAAACGACATAGTATAGTAAGGCTTTTTCCCTAAAAAACGACATAATATAGTAAGGCTTTTTTCCCTAAAAAACGACATAGTATAGTAAGGCTTTTTTTTAAAATTGAAAAACGACATAGTATAGTAAGGCTTTTTCCCTAAAAAACGACATAATATAGTAAGGCTTTTTTCCCTAAAAAACGACATAGTATAGTAAGGCTTTTTTCCCTAAAAAACGACATAGTATAGTAAGGCTTTTTTTTAAAATTGAAAAACGACATAGTATAGTAAGGCTTTTTTCCCTAAAAAACGACATAGTATAGTGAGGCTTTTTTTCCTAAAAACGACATAGTATAGTAAGGCTTTTTTTCTTAAAAAATGACATAGTATAGTAAGGCTTTTTCCCTAAAAAATGACATAATATAGTAAGGTTTTTTTTCTTAAAAATCGACATAGTATAGTAAGGCTTTTTTTCCTAAAAACGACATAGTATAGTAAGGCTTTTTTTCCTAAAAACGACATAGTATAGTAAGGCTTTTTCCCTAAAAAACGACATAATATAGTAAGGCTTTTTTCCCTAAAAAACGACAGTATAGTAAGGCTTTTTTTTTTTAAATTAAAAAACGACATAGTATAGTACGGCTTTTTTCCCTAAAAAACGACATAGTATAGTGAGGCTTTTTTTCCTAAAAACGACATAGTATAGTAAGGCTTTTTTTCTTAAAAAATGACATAGTATAGTAAGGCCTTTTTTTCCTAAAAAACGACATAGTATAGTAAGGTTTTTTTTTCTTTAAAAACGACATAGTATACTAAGGCTTTTTTTCCTAAAAAACGACATAGTATAGTAAGGCTTTTTTCCTAAAAAACGACATAGTATATATATAGTAAGGCTTTTTTCCTAAAAAAACGACATAGTATAGTAAGGCTTTTTTTCTTAAAAAACGACATAGTATAGTAAGGCTATTTTTCCCCAAAAAAACGACATAGGATAGTAGGCTTTTTTTCCTAAAAAAATGACATAGTATAGTAAGGCTTTTTCCCTAAAAAATGACATAATATAGTAAGGTTTTTTTTCTTAAAAAACGACATAGTATAGTAAGGCTTTTTTTCTTAAAAAACGACATAGTATAGTAAGGCTTTTTTCCTAAAAAACGACATAGTATAGTAAGGCTATTTTTCCTATAAAAAAACAACAACAAAGTATAGTAAGTCTTTTTTTTCCTAAAAAAATGACATAGTATAGTAAGCCTTTTCTTAAAAAACGACATAGTTTAGTAAGGCTTTTTTTTTAAATTAAAAAAACGACATAGTATAGTAAGGCTTTTTTCCCTAAAAAACGACATAGTATAGTGAGGCTTTTTTTCCTAAAAACGACATAGTATAGTAAGGCTTTTTTTCTTAAAAAATGACATAGTATAGTAAGGCTTTTTTCCCTAAAAAACGACATAGTATAGTAAGGCTTTTTTCCCTAAAAAACGACATAGTATAGTAAGGCTTTTTTTCTTAAAAAACGACATAGTATAGTAAGGCTTTTTTCCTAAAAAACGACATAGTATAGTAAGGCTTTTTTTCCTAAAAAACGACATAGTATAGTAAGGCTTTTTTTCTTAAAAAACGACATAGTACAGTAAGGCTATTTTTCCCCCAAAAAACGACATAGGATAGTAGGCTTTTTTTCCTAAAAAAATGACATAGTATAGTAAGGCTTTTTTTCTTAAAAAACGACATAGTATACTAAGGCTTTTTTTCCTAAAAAACGACATAGTATAGTAAGGCTTTTTTCCTAAAAAAACGACATAGTATAGTAAGGCTTTTTTTCTTAAAAAACGACATAGTATAGTAAGGCTATTTTTCCCCCAAAAAACGACATAGGATAGTAGGCTTTTTTCCTAAAAAAATGACATAGTATAGTAAGGCTTTTTTTCTTAAAAAACGACATAGTATACTAAGGCTTTTTTTCCTAAAAAACGACATAGTATAGTAAGGCTTTTTTCCTAAAAAAACGACAGTATAGTAAGGCTTTTTTTCTTAAAAAACGACATAGTATAGTAAGGCTATTTTTCCCCCAAAAAACGACATAGGATAGTAGGCTTTTTTCCTAAAAAAATGACATAGTATAGTAAGGCTTTTTTTCTTAAAAAACGACATAGTATAGTAAGGCTTTTTTTCCTAAAAAAAACGACATAGTATAGTAAGGCTTTTTTTCCTAAAAAAAACGACATAGTATAGTAAGGCTTTTTTCCTAAAAAACGACATAGTATAGTAAGGCTATTTTTCCTATAAAAAAAACAACAACAAAGTATAGTAAGTCTTTTTTTTTCCTAAAAAAATGACATAGTATAGTAAGCCTTTTCTTAAAAAAACGACATAGTTTAGTAAGGCTTTTTTTCCTAAAAAACCACATAGTATAGTAAGGTTTTTTTCCCTAAAAAACGACATAGTATAGTCAGGCTTTTTCCCTAAAAAACGACATAATATAGTAAGGCTTTTTTCCCTAAAAAACGACATAGTATAGTAAGGCTTTTTTTTTAAATTAAAAAACGACATAGTATAGTAAGGCTTTTTTCCCTAAAAAACGACATAGTATAGTAAGGCTTTTTTTCTTAAAAAACGACATAGTATAATAAGGCTTTTTTCCTAAAAAACGACATAGTATAGTAAGGCTTTTTTCCTAAAAAACGACATAGTATATATATAGTAAGGCTTTTTTCCTAAAAAAAACGACATAGTATAGTAAGGCTTTTTTTCTTAAAAAACGACATAGTATAGTAAGGCTATTTTTCCCCCAAAAAACGACATAGGATAGTAGGCTTTTTTTCCTAAAAAAATGACATAGTATAGTAAGGCTTTTTCCCTAAAAAATGACATAATATAGTAAGGTTTTTTTTCTTAAAAAACGACATAGTATAGTAAGGCTTTTTTTCTTAAAAAACGACATAGTATAGTAAGGCTTTTTTCCTAAAAAACGACATAGTATAGTAAGGCTATTTTTCCTATAAAAAAACAACAACAAAGTATAGTAAGTCTTTTTTTTCCTAAAAAAATGACATAGTATAGTAAGCCTTTTCTTAAAAAACGACATAGTTTAGTAAGGCTTTTTTTTTAAATTAAAAAAACGACATAGTATAGTAAGGCTTTTTTCCCTAAAAAACGACATAGTATAGTGAGGCTTTTTTTCCTAAAAACGACATAGTATAGTAAGGCTTTTTTTCTTAAAAAATGACATAGTATAGTAAGGCTTTTTTCCCTAAAAAACGACATAGTATAGTAAGGCTTTTTTCCCTAAAAAACGACATAGTATAGTAAGGCTTTTTTTCTTAAAAAACGACATAGTATAGTAAGGCTTTTTTCCTAAAAAACGACATAGTATAGTAAGGCTTTTTTTCCTAAAAAACGACATAGTATAGTAAGGCTTTTTTTCTTAAAAAACGACATAGTATAGTAAGGCTATTTTTCCCCCAAAAAACGACATAGGATCGTAGGCTTTTTTTCCTAAAAAAATGACATAGTATAGTAAGGCTTTTTTTCTTAAAAAACGACATAGTATACTAAGGCTTTTTTTCCTAAAAAACGACATAGTATAGTAAGGCTTTTTTCCTAAAAAAACGACATAGTATAGTAAGGCTTTTTTTCTTAAAAAACGACATAGTATAGTAAGGCTATTTTTCCCCCAAAAAACGACATAGGATAGTAGGCTTTTTTCCTAAAAAAATGACATAGTATAGTAAGGCTTTTTTTCTTAAAAAACGACATAGTATACTAAGGCTTTTTTTCCTAAAAAACGACATAGTATAGTAAGGCTTTTTTCCTAAAAAAACGACAGTATAGTAAGGCTTTTTTTCTTAAAAAACGACATAGTATAGTAAGGCTATTTTTCCCCCAAAAAACGACATAGGATAGTAGGCTTTTTTCCTAAAAAAATGACATAGTATAGTAAGGCTTTTTTTCTTAAAAAACGACATAGTATAGTAAGGCTTTTTTTCCTAAAAAAAACGACATAGTATAGTAAGGCTTTTTTTCCTAAAAAAAACGACATAGTATAGTAAGGCTTTTTTCCTAAAAAACGACATAGTATAGTAAGGCTATTTTTCCTATAAAAAAAACAACAACAAAGTATAGTAAGTCTTTTTTTTTCCTAAAAAAATGACATAGTATAGTAAGCCTTTTCTTAAAAAAACGACATAGTTTATTAAGGCTTTTTTTCCTAAAAAACCACATAGTATAGTAAGGTTTTTTTCCCTAAAAAACGACATAGTATAGTCAGGCTTTTTCCCTAAAAAACGACATAATATAGTAAGGCTTTTTTCCCTAAAAAACGACATAGTATAGTAAGGCTTTTTTTTTAAATTAAAAAACGACATAGTATAGTAAGGCTTTTTTCCCTAAAAAACGACATAGTATAGTAAGGCTTTTTTTCTTAAAAAACGACATAGTATAATAAGGCTTTTTTCCTAAAAAACGACATAGTATAGTAAGGCTTTTTTTCCTAAAAAACGACATAGTATAGTAAGGCTTTTTTTCTTAAAAAACGACATAGTATAGTAAGGCTATTTTTCCCCCAAAAAACGACATAGGATAGTAGGCTTTTTTTCCTAAAAAAATGACATAGTATAGTAAGGCTTTTTTTCTTAAAAAACGACATAGTATACTAAGGCTTTTTTTCCTAAAAAACGACATAGTATAGTAAGGCTTTTTTCCTAAAAAAACGACATAGTATAGTAAGGCTTTTTTTCTTAAAAAACGACATAGTATAGTAAGGCTATTTTTCCCCCAAAAAACAACATAGGATAGTAGGCTTTTTTCCTAAAAAAATGACATAGTATAGTAAGGCTTTTTTTCTTAAAAAACGACATAGTATAGTAAGGCTTTTTTTCCTAAAAAAAACGACATAGTATAGTAAGGCTTTTTTTCCTAAAAAAAACGACATAGTATAGTAAGGCTTTTTTCCTAAAAAACGACATAGTATAGTAAGGCTATTTTTCCTATAAAAAAAACAACAACAAAGTATAGTAAGTCTTTTTTTTTCCTAAAAAAATGACATAGTATAGTAAGCCTTTTCTTAAAAAAACGACATAGTTTAGTAAGGCTTTTTTTCCTAAAAAACCACATAGTATAGTAAGGTTTTTTTCCCTAAAAAACGACATAGTATAGTAAGGCTTTTTCCCTAAAAAACGACATAATATAGTAAGGCTTTTTTCCCTAAAAAACGACATAGTATAGTAAGGCTTTTTTTTTAAATTAAAAAACGACATAGTATAGTAAGGCTTTTTTCCCTAAAAAACGACATAGTATAGTAAGGCTTTTTTTCCTAAAAACGACATATTATAGTAAGGCTTTTTTCCCTAAAAAAACGACAGTATAGTAAGGCTTTTTTTTTTAAATTAAAAAACGACAAAATATAGTAAGGCTTTTTTCCCTAAAAAACGACATAGTATAGTGAGGCTTTTTTTCCTAAAAACGACATAGTATAGTAAGGCTTTTTTTCTTAAAAAATGACATAGTATAGTAAGGGTTTTTTTTCCTAAAAAACGACATAGTATAGTAAGGTTTTTTTTTCTTTAAAAACGACATAGTATACTCAGGCTTTTTTTCCTAAAAAACGACATAGTATAGTAAGGCTTTTTTCCTAAAAAACGACATAGTATATATAGTAAGGCTTTTTTCCTAAAAAAACGACATAGTATAGTAAGGCTTTTTTTTAAATTAAAAAACGACATAGTATAGTAAGGCTTTTTTCCCTAAAAAACGACATAGTATAGTGAGGCTTTTTTTCCTAAAAACGACATAGTATAGTAAGGCTTTTTTCCCTAAAAAACGACATAGTATAGTAAGGCTTTTTTTCTTAAAAAACGACATAGTATAGTAAGGCTTTTTTCCTAAAAAACGACATAGTATAGTAAGGCTTTTTTTCCTAAAAAATGACATAATATAGTAAGGTTTTTTTTTCTTAAAAATCGACATAGTATAGTAAGGCTTTTTTTCCTAAAAACGACATAGTATAGTAAGGCTTTTTTTCTTAAAAAACGACATAGTATAGTAAGGCTTTTTTCCTAAAAAACGACATAGTATAGTAAGGCTATTTTTCCTATAAAAAAACAACAACAAAGTATAGTAAGTCTTTTTTTTCCTAAAAAAATGACATAGTATAGTAAGCCTTTTCTTAAAAAAACGACATAGTTTAGTAAGGCTTTTTTTCCTAAAAAACGACATAGTATAGTAAGGTTTTTTTCCCTAAAAAACGACATAGTATAGTAAGGCTTTTTTTTTAAATTAAAAAACGACATAGTATATCGTAAGGCTTTTTTTCTTAAAAAACGACACAGTATAGTAAGGCTATTTTTCCTAAAAAACGACATAGTATAGTAAGGCTTTTTTTCTTAAAAAACGACATAGTATAGTAAGGCTATTTTTCCCCCAAAAAATGACATAGGATAGTAGGCTTTTTTTCCTAAAAAAATGACATAGTATAGTAAGGCTTTTTTTCTTAAAAAACGACATAGTATAGTAAGGCTTTTTTTCCTAAAAAAAACGACATAGTATAGTAAGGCTTTTTTTCCTAAAAAAAACGACATAGTATAGTAAGGCTTTTTCCCTAAAAAATGACATAATATAGTAAGGTTTTTTTTCTTAAAAATCGACATAGTATAGTAAGGCTTTTTTTCCTAAAAACGACATAGTATAGTAAGGCTTTTTTTCTTAAAAAACGACATAGTATAGTAAGGCTTTTTTCCTAAAAAACGACATAGTATAGTAAGGCTATTTTTCCTATAAAAAAACAACAACAAAGTATAGTAAGTCTTTTTTTTCCTAAAAAAATGACTTAGTATAGTAAGCCTTTTCTTAAAAAACGACATAGTTTAGTAAGGCTTTTTTTCCTAAAAAACGACATAGTATAGTAAGGTTTTTTTCCCTAAAAAACGACATAGTATAGTAAGGCTTTTTTTTTAAATTAAAAAACGACATAGTATATCGTAAGGCTTTTTTTCTTAAAAAACGACACAGTATAGTAAGGCTATTTTTCCTAAAAAACGACATAGTATAGTAAGGCTTTTTTTCCTAAAAAACGACATAGTATAGTAAGGCTTTTTCCCTAAAAAACAACATAATATAGTAAGGTTTTTTTTCTTAAAAAACGACATAGTATAGTAAGGCTTTTTTCCCTAAAAAACGACATAGTATAGTAAGGCTTTTTTCCCTAAAAAACGACATAGTATAGTAAGGCTTTTTTTCTTAAAAAACGACATAGTATAGTAAGGCTATTTTTCCCCAAAAAAACGACATGGGATAGTAAGGCTTTTTTTCCTAAAAAAAAATGACATAGTATAGTAAGGCTTAATTTTTTTAAAAACGACATAGTATAGTAAGGCTTTTTTTCCTAAAAAACGACATAGTATATATAGTAAGTTTTTTTTCCTAAAAAAACAACATAGTATAGTAAGGCTTTTTTTCCCTAAAAAATGACATAGTATAGTAAGGCTTTTTTTTTTAAAATTAAAAAACGACATAGTATAGTAAGGCTTTTTCTTTAAAAAAATGACCATGTATAGTAAGGCTTTTTTTTTAATGACCATGTATAGTAAGCCTCATCTCATTTTTTGAACTGCTTTATCCTCATTAGGGTAGCGGGGGATGCTGGAGCCAATCCAAGCTGTCTCCAGGCCAGAGGCGGCGGACATCCTGAATCGGTGGCCAGCCGATCTTAGGGTACAAGGAGATGGACAACCACGCACACTGTATAGTAAGTCTTTTTTCCTTAAAAACAACATAGTATAGTAAGGCTTTTTTTCTTTAAAAAACGACATAGTATAGTAAGGCTTTTTTTCTTTAAAAAACGACATAGTATAGTAAGGCTTTTTTTCTTAAAAAATGACATAATAGTAATAATAATAATAATAATCGGACATAGGCCCTGTCGTCATTATCACAACACAAAAAGCCTACTTGTCATCATATAGTAAGCTTTTTTTTCTTAAAAGACGACATAATATAGTAAGGCTTTTCCCCCTAAAAAACGACATAGTATAGTAAGGCTTTTTTTCTTTAAAAAAATGACATAGGGTAGTAAGGCTTTTTTTCTTAAAAAACGACATAGTATAGTAAGGCTTTTTTCTTTAAAAAAACAACATAGTATAGTAAGGCTTTTTTTTCTTAAAAAACGACATGGTATTGTAAGGCTTTTTTCTTTAAAAAATGATCTTTCTGACAGGATGGAGTAGTTTTGGGACCAGCTTGCGGATGAAGCGCCGCCCCGACCGGTCGCCTTTGTATTGACTCGGTATGTGATGTCTTGCCTTGTTGCAGCGATCCTAGTGCGTGTGCATTGCCACATCCCCTTACAAAATAGTTTTTCGAATGAAACATTTGTTTTTAATAAATCAAAGTCAAGGTCACATAATAGAACAAGAGATACTTTGCTGTCAACTTTTATTTTTATTTTTTCAGATGAGTGACAACGGCAAAAATTGATGACTTGTGGGATGGACAGTCTTCCAACGAAAAGGTTTCCCAAAGGAAAGCGAGTGAGGACACCTGAAGACAAAAAAAGTAAGTTTAAAAGAGACATTCATGTTGCTGTGCAGAAAATATTTCTTTTCTTAGACTCACCTGCGGATGTCGATTTCACCAAGGGGCTGACGCGGGAGGAAATCCAGCTTTCTTTTAAAATGCCAGAATTGTCAAGAGTGCAAGACCTTTTGGCCCACTAAACAAGACTTGAGTACAGTCACACATTCTTAACCATTTTGTGACTTTTGTCTTGCAGGACTTAACTGGACCTTAAAGCTGCCCAAAACAGACGCAGGATATCTTCATTTTGACCCAAAAATGAGGTATAGTGCCTACTTGCATGGATTGAATCCCACATCCTTCAAGTTTTCACTCTTCAGCTCAAACGGATACTTGGCATCAATAGCAGAGCACCAACTTACCATACAACAGGTAATGGGTTGGATTCTCCACCTCCTCCAACTTGTCACTTTTCCGGTCAAATAAAAACCGAGTGGGCAGGACTGTACATTTTAAGGAGATGGGTTATACACTTAGTTAAATGAGTCTAGCGCCTCCTCAGCGCAAAGACTTAGCCGGTCGAAGTTTAGTGGGACGGTGGGAGGGCCCAATAGCGCGCGGGGTAAGTATGTGCACAGTAGAGTTTGTGCCTACCACCGAGTGAAAGCCGGTTCGCGTCCCGCAGACGTACTCTTGGTGCCTCTCCCCGCCTTCGGCGGGGAGAGGCACCTGCGACATAAGACAAATTACCTTTTACTAAAATAAACTTTCGAAAATTAAATTTGACACATAAATATAACATCAAAATTAGTTAAAAGAATTGGCCTAAAAAAACAAAAGACAAGAAAACTTTTATTGGACAGGATCATGCTGAGTACGGAGACAGCTTACACACTTAGCCAAAATCACTCCAGCGCCCTCTCACCGAAAATACTCAGCCGATTGAAGTTTAGTGGGAAGGTGGGAGGGCCCTTTAGCACACACAGTAGCGCATATGCCTACCGTCGAATGGATGCCGGTTCGCGTCCCGCAGACGTAATCTTGGTGCCTCTCCCTACCTGCGACAAAAGACTCATTACCTTTTACTAAGAAAAACTTTAAAAATTAAATTTTCCATTTAAACATTACATAAAAAATAGTTAAAAGAATTGGCCTAAAAAAACAAAAGACACTGGCTATTAGCTAGGATTTCAAATAAGCCACCCAAACTTTTATTGGTTGCCATTCCCACCACAACCGCCGGCTGTCGAATGGTGGCGTTGTTCTGCCAGTCGCCCTCGTCCACATCCACGTATGCCGAATGACGGGGACACACCTCAAACCCACGGCTGTCACGGGGTGAGGCAAGCAGGACTTGACTTGTCGATCGGTCGGCTGCACCCGTTCTTCTCCTCCCACTCCTCTTCCACGTTGTCCAATGCATCTGTCATGACACAAAGACAATTATTTCTCAACACTGCCTAAGATGACAACATTTTTGTCCTACGGCGCTAATATCTTTACGGTCGCGACACGGTTTTCTACCTGGCATGACGAAGGCAGTGGCGATGTGCATCTGTCCCAACTGCATGACCGTGTCAGCCTCCGCTCACTGGGGCGCCGGAGACTCCTGGATGCAGGCGCAATCCGTGGGGCGCCGGTACAAGTCTGTCAACAAACAAGGCAAGGCGTTAGGTAACTTGCGGGGAACATTTCCTCCATGCTGTAGCTTACATATGCCTTTCTATACTATGTCGTTTTTTTTAAGAAATAAAGCCTTACTATACATGGTCGTTTTTTTGTGAAAAAAGGCTTATTATTCTATGTCGTTTTTAATGAATAAAGCTTTGTTATACATTGTGTCATGTTTTTTACGAAAAAAGCCTTACTATACTAAGTCGTTTTTTAAGAAAAAAAGCCTTAGTATACCATGTCGTTTTTAAGGAAAAAAGACTTACTATACAGTGCGTGGTTGTCCGTCTCCTTGTACCCTAAGTTCGTCTGGCCACCGATTCAGGATGTCCCCCGCTACCCTAATGAGGATAAAGCAGTTCAGAAAATGAGATGAGGCTTACTATACATGGTCTTTTTTTTTTAAAAGCCTTACTATACTGTGTCGTTTTTTTTAGGAAAAAAAGCCTTACTATACTATGTCGTTTTTTAGGGAAAAAACCCTTTCTATACTATGTCGTTTTTTAAGAAAAAAAAACCTTACTATACTATGTCGTTATTAGGGGAAAAAGCCTTACTATATGTCGTTTTTTAGGGAAAAAACCCTTACTATACTATGTCGTTTTTTAGGGGGAAAAAGCCTTACTATATGTCGTTTTTTAGGGAAAAAACCTTACTATACTATGCTGTTTGTTTTTGTTTTTAGGAAAAAAAGGCTTACTATACCATGTCATTTTTTAGGGAAAAAAGCCTTACTATACTATGTCGTTTTTTAGGGAAAAAACCCTTTGTATACTATGTCGTTTTTTGAGAAAAAAAGCCCCTTACTATACTATGTCGATTTTTAGGAAAAAAAGCCTTACTATACTATGTCGTTTTTTAGGGAAAAATAGCCTTACTATACTGTCGTTTTTTAGGGGAAAAAAGCCTTACTATACCATGTCGTTTTTAAGGAAAAAAGACTTACTATACAGTGCGTGGTTGTCCGTCTCCGTGTACCCTAAGATCGTCTGGCATCCGATTCAGGATGTCCCCCGCCTCTGGCCTGGAGACAAATGGGATTGGCTCCAGCATCCCCCGCTACCCTAATGAGGATAAAGCAGTTCAGAAAATGAGATGAGGCTTACTATACATGGTCATTTTTTTTAAAAGCCTTACTATACTTTCGTTTTTTTTTAGGGGAAAAAAGCCTTACTATACTATGTCATTTTTTTAGGAAAAAAAGCCTTACTATACTATGTTGTTTTTTAGGGAAAAAAAGCATTACTATACTATGTCATTTTTAAAGAAAAAAAAAACCTTAATATATTATGTCATTGTTAGGGAAAAAACCTTACTATACTATGTCGTTTTTAGGGAAAAAAAGCCTTACTATACTATGTCGTTTTTTAGGAAAAAAAGCCTTACTATATCATGTCGTTTTTTTAGGGAAAAAAGCCTTACGATACTATGTCGTTTTTGGGGGAAAATAGCCTTACTATACTATGTCATTTTTGGGGGAAAAAAGCCTTACTATACTATGTCGTTTTTTAGGTAAAAAAGCCTTACTATACTATGTCGCTTTTTTAAGGAAAAAAAGCCTTACTATACTATGTCGTTTTTTTAAAGAAAAAAAGCCTTACTATACTATGTCGTTTTTTAGGGAAAAAACCTTACTATACTATGCTTTTTTTGGGGGGGGGGGGGGGGGGGGAAAGGCTTACTATACCATGTCGTTTTTTAGGAAAAAAAGCCTTACTATACTATGTCGTTTTTTAGGGAAAAAAACCTTTGTATACTATGTCGTTTTTTAAGGAAAAAAAAGCCTTACTATACTATGTCGTTTTTTAGGAAAAAAAAGCCTTACTATACTATGTCGTTTTTTAGGGAAAAAAAGCCTTACTGTACCATGTCGTTTTTAAGGAAAAAAGACTTACTATACAGTGCGTGGTTGTCCGTCTCCTTGTACCCTAAGATCGTCTGGTCACCGATTCAGGATGTCCCCCGCCTCTGGCCTGGAGACAAATGGGATTGGCTCCAGCATCCCCCGCTACCCTAATGAGGATAAAGCAGTTCAGAAAATGAGATGAGGCTTACTATACATGGTCATTTTTTTTTAAAAGCCTTACTATACTTTCGTTTTTTTAGGGGGAAAAAGCCTTACTATACTATGTCATTTTTTTTAGGAAAAAAAGCCTTACTATACTATGTTGTTTTTTAGGGAAAAAAAGCATTACTATACTATGTCATTTTTTAAGAAAAAAAAAACCTTAATATATTATGTCATTTTTAGGGAAAAAAAGCCTTACTATACTATGTCGTTTTTTAGGGAAAAAAAGCCTTACTATACCATTTCGTTTTTTAGGAAAAAAAGCCTTATTATACTATGTCGTATTTTTATGTAAAAAGCCTTACTATACTATGTCGTTTTTTTTAAGGTAAAAAGCCTTATTATACTATGTTTTTTTTTTTTACGAAAAAAGCCTTACTATACTATGTCGTTTTTTTTACGAAAAAAGCCTTACTATACTATCTCGTTTTTTAAGAAAAAAGCCTTAGTATACTATGTCGTTTTTTTAAGAAAAAAGCCTTACTATACTATGTTGTTTTTTTTACGAAAAAAGCCTTACTATACTATGTCGTTTTTTTAGGTAAAAAGCCTTACTATACTATGTCGTTTTTTTATGTAAAAAGCCTTACTATACTATGTCGTTTTTTTAGGTAAAAAAGCCTTAGTATACTATGTCGTTTTTTGGGGAAAATAGCCTTACTATACTATGTCGTTTTTTAGGTAAAAAAGCCTTACTATACTATGTCGTTTTTTAGGGAAAAAACCTTACTATACTATGCTGTTTTTTTTTTTTTAGGAAAAAAAGCCTTACTATACTATGTCGTTTTTTAGGGGAAAAAAGCCTTACTATACCATTTCGTTTTTTAGGAAAAAAAGCCTTATTATACTATGTCGTATTTTTATGTAAAAAGCCTTACTATACTATGTCGTTTTTTTTAAGGTAAAAAGCCTTAATATACTATGTCGTTTTTTTAAGAAAAAAAGCCTTACTATACTATGTTGTTTTTTAAAGGAAAAAGCCTTACTATACTATGTAATTTTTTTAGGAAAAAAGCCTTATTATACTATGTTGTTTTTTTTTACGAAAAAAGCCTTACTATACTATGTCGTTTTTTTTACGAAAAAAGCCTTACTATACTATCTCGTTTTTTAAGAAAAAAGCCTTAGTATACTATGTCGTTTTTTTTAAGAAAAAAGCCTTACTATACTATGTTGTTTTTTTTACGAAAAAAGCCTTACTATACTATGTCGTTTTTTTAGGTAAAAAGCCTTACTATACTATGTCGTTTTTTTATGTAAAAAGCCTTACTATACTATGTCGTTTTTTTAGGTAAAAAAGCCTTAGTATACTATGTCGTTTTTTGGGGAAAATAGCCTTACTATACTATGTCGTTTTTTAGGTAAAAAAGCCTTACTATACTATGTCATTTTTTTTTTTGGAAAAAAAGCCTTACTATACTATGTCGTTTTTTTTAAGAAAAAAAGCCTTACTATACTATGTCGTTTTTTAGGGAAAAAACCTTACTATACTATGCTGTTTTTTTTTTTTAGGAAAAAAAGCCTTACTATACTATGTCGTTTTTTAGGGGAAAAAAGCCTTACTATACCATTTCGTTTTTTAGGAAAAAAAGCCTTACTATACTATGTCGTTTTTTAGGGAAAAAACCCTTTGTATACTATGTCGTTTAAGAAAAAAAAAAGCCTTACTATACTATGTCGTTTTTTAGGGAAAAAACCCTTTGTATACTATGTCGTTTTTTGAGAAAAAAAACCCTCACTATACTATGTCGTTTTTTAGGGAAAAAAAGCCTTACTATACTATGTCGTTTTTTAGGGGAAAAAAGCCTTACCATACCATGTCGTTTTTAAGGAAAAAAGACTTACTATACAGTGCGTGGTTGTCCGTCTCCTTGTACCCTAAGATCGTCTGGCCACCGATTCAGGATGTCCCCCGCCTCTGGCCTGGAGACAAATGGGATTGGCTCCAGCATCCCCCGCTACCCTAATGAGGATAAAGCAGTTCAGAAAATGAGATGAGGCTTACTATACATGGTCATTTTTTTTAAAAGCCTTACTATACTATGTCGTTTTTTTTTAGGGAAAAAAGCCTTACTATACTATGTCATTTTTAAAGAAAAAAAGCCTTACTATACTGTCATTTTTTTAGGAAAAAAAAGCCTTACTATACTATGTTGTTTTTTAGGGGAAAAAAAGCATTACTATACTATGTCATTTTTTAAGAAAAAAAAAACCTTACTATATTATGTCATTTTTAGGGAAAAAAACTTACTAAACTATGTCATTTTTAGGGAAAAAAAGCCTTACTATACTATGTCGTTTTTTTAGGAAAAAAAGCCTTACTATATTATGTCGTTTTTTTAGGGAAAAAAGCCTTACTATACTATGTCGTTTTTTGGGGGGAAAATAGCCTTACTATACTATGTCATTTTTTGGGGAAAAAAGTCTTACTATACTATGTCGTTTTTTAGGTAAAAAAGCCTTACTATACTATGTCGTTTTTTAGGAAAAAAAGCCTTACTATACTACGTCGTTTTTTTAAGAAAAAAAGCCTTACTATATCGTTTTTTAGGGAAAAAACCTTACTATACTATGCAGTTTTCTTTTTAGGAAAAAAAGGCTTACTATACCATGTCGTTTTTTAGGAAAAAAAGCCTTACTATACTATGTCGTTTTTTAGGGAAAAAACCCTTTGTATACTATGTCGTTTTTTAAGAAAAAAAAAGCCTTACTATACTATGTCGTTTTTTAGGGAAAAAACCTTACTATACTATGCAGTTTTCTTTTTAGGAAAAAAAGGCTTACTATACCATGTCGTTTTTTAGGAAAAAAAGCCTTACCATACTATGTCGTTTTTTAGGGAAAAAACCCTTTGTATACTATGTCGTTTTTTAAGAAAAAAAAGCCTTACTATACTATGTCGTTTTTTAGGGAAAAAAACATTTGTATACTATGTCGTTTTTTGAGAAAAAAAAACCCTTACTATACTATGTCTTTTTTTTAGGAAAAAAAGCCTTGCTATACTATGTCGTTTTTTAGGGAAAAAAAGCCTTACTATAGCATGTCGTTTTTTAGGAAAAAAAGCCTTACTATACAATGTCGTTTTTTAGGAAAAAAAGCCTTACTATACTACGTCGTTTTTTTAAGAAAAAAAGCCTTACTATACTATGTCGTTTTTTAGGGAAAAAACCTTACTCTACTATGCAGTTTTCTTTTTAGGAAAAAAAGGCTTACTATACCATGTCGTTTTTTAGGAAAAAAAGCCTTACCATACTGTCGTTTTTTAGGGAAAAAACCCTTTGTATACTATGTCGTTTTTTGAGAAAAAAAAACCCTTACTATACTATGTCGTTTTTTTAGGGAAAAAAAGCCTTACTATATTATGTCGTTTTTTTAGGGAAAAAAAGCCTTACTATACTATGTCGTTTTTTGGGGAAAATAGCCTTACTATACTATGTCATTTTTTGGGGAAAAAAGCCTTACTATACTATGTCGTTTTGTAGGTAAAAAAGCCGTACTATACTATGTCGTTTTTTAGGAAAAAAAGCCTTACTATACTATGTCGTTTTTTTAAAGAAAAAAAGCCTTACTATACTATGTCGTTTTTTAGGGAAAAAAACCTTTGTATACTATGTCGTTTTTTAAGAAGAAAAAAAAGCCTTACTATACTATGTTGTTTTTTAAGAAGAAAGAAAAGCCTTACTATACTATGTCGTTTTTTTTTAGGAAAAAAAGCCTTACTATATTATGTCGTTTTTTTAGGGAAAAAAGCCTTACTATACTATGTCGTTTTTGGGGGAAAATAGCCTTACTATACTATGTCATTTTTTTAGGAAAAAAGCCTTATTATACTATGTTGTTTTTTTTACGAAAAAAGCCTTATTATACTATGTCGTTTTTTTTTAACGAAAAAAGCCTTACTATACTATCTCGTTTTTTAAGAAAAAAGCCTTAGTATACTATGTCGTTTTTTTTAAGAAAAAGCCTTACTATACTATGTCGTTTTTTAGGGAAAAAAAGCCTTACTATACCATTTCGTTTTTTAGGAAAAAAAGCCTTACTATACTATGTCGTTTTTTAGGGAAAAAAAGCCTTACTATATTATGTCGTTTTTTTAGGGAAAAAAAGCCTTACTATACTATGTCGTTTTTTGGGGAAAATAGCCTTACTATACTATGTCATTTTTTGGGGAAAAAAGCCTTACTATACTATGTCGTTTTGTAGGTAAAAAAGCCGTACTATACTATGTCGTTTTTTAGGAAAAAAAAGCCTTACTATACTAAGTCGTTTTTTTAAAGAAAAAAAGCCTTACTATACTATGTCGTTTTTTAGGGAAAAAAACCTTTGTATACTATGTCGTTTTTTAAGAAGAAAAAAAAAGCCTTACTATACTATGTCGTTTTTTTTAGGAAAAAAAGCCTTACTATATTATGTCGTTTTTTTAGGGAAAAAAGCCTTACTATACTATGTCATTTTTTTAGGAAAAAAGCCTTATTATACTATGTTGTTTTTTTTTTTACAAAAAAAGCCTTACTATACTATGTCGTTTTTTTTACAAAAAAAGCCTTAATATACTATCTCGTTTTTTAAGAAAAAACCCTTAGTATACTATGTCGTTTTTTTAAGAAAAAAGTCTTATTATACTATGTCGTTTTTTTAGGTAAAAAGCCTTACTATACTATGTCATTTTTTATGTAAAAAGCCTTACTATACTATGTCGGTTTTTTTAAGGTAAAAAGCCTTAATATACTATGTCGTTTTTTTAAGAAAAAAGCCTTACTATACTGTCTTTTTTTACAAAAAAATCCTTACTATACTATCTCGTTTTTAAGGAAAAAGCTTTAGTATACTATGTCTTTTAAAAAAAAAAAAAAGCCTTACTATACTATGTCGTTTTTTTATGTAAAAAGCCTTACTATACTATGTCAGGTTTTTTTTTTTAGGTAAAAAGCCTTACTATACTATGTCGTTTTTTTTATGTAAAAAGCCTTACTATACTATGTCGGTTTTTTTAAGGTAAAAAGCCTTAATATACTACGTCGTTTTTTAAGAAAAAAGCCTTACTATGCTGTCTTTTTTTACGAAAAAAGCCTTACTATACTATCTCGTTTTTAAGAAAAAAGCTTTAGTATACTATGTCTTTTTTAAAAGAAAAAAGCCTTACTATACTATGTCGTTTTTTTAAGAAAAAAGCCTTATTATACTATGTCGTTTTTTTATGTAAAAAGCCTTACTATACTATGTCGTTTTTTTATGTAAAAAGCCTTACTATACTGTCTTTTTTTAGGTAAAAAGCCTTACTATACTATGTCGTTTTTTATGTAAAAAGCCTTACTATACTATGTCATTTTTTTAGGAAAAAAGCCTTATTATACTATGTTATTTTTTTTACGAAAAAAGCCTTACTATACTATGTCGTTTTTTTTACGAAAAAAGCCTTACTATACTATCTCGTTTTTTAAGAAAAAAGCCTTAGTATACTATGTCGTTTTTTTAAGAAAAAAGCCTTACTATACTACGTTGTTTTTTTTACGAAAAAAGCCTTTCTATACTATGTCGTTTTTTTAGGTAAAAAGCCTTACTATACTATGTCGTTTTTTTATGTAAAAAGCCTTACTATACTATGTCGTTTTTTTTAGGTAAAAAGCCTTACTATACTATGTCGTTTTTTTATGTAAAAAGCCTTACTATACTGTCTTTTTTAACGAAAAAAGCCTTACTATACTGTCTTTTTTTAAGAAAAAAGCCTTACTATACTATCTCGTTTTTAAGAAAAAAGCTTTAGTATACTATGTCTTTTTTTAAAGAAAAAAGCCTTACTATACTGTGTCGTTTTTTTATGTAAAAAGCCTTACTATACTATGTCGGGTTTTTTTTAGGTAAAAAGCCTTACTATACTATTTCGTTTTTTAATGTAAAAAGCCTTACTATACTATGTCGGTTTTTTTAAGGTAAAAAGCCTTAATATACTATGTCGTTTTTTAAGAAAAAAGCCTTACTATACTATGTCGTTTTTTTTATGTAAAAAGCCTTACTATACTATTTTTTTTTTTTAAGATAAAAAGCCTTAATATACTATGTCGTTTTTTTTACGAAAAAAGCCTTACTATACTATGTCGTTTTTTTAGGTAAAAAGCCTTACTATACTATGTCGTTTTTTTAGGTAAAAAGCCTTACTATACTATGTCGTTTTTTTAGGTAAAAAAGCCTTAGTATACTATGTCGTTTTTTGGGGAAAATAGCCTTACTATACTATGTCGTTTTTTAGGTAAAAAAGCCTTACTATACTATGTTGTTTTTTAGGGAAAAAACCTTACTATACTATGCTGTTTTTTTTTTTTAGGAAAAAAAGCCTTACTATACTATGTCGTTTTTTAGGGGAAAAAAGCCTTACTATACCATTTCGTTTTTTAGGAAAAAAAGCCTTATTATACTATGTTGTATTTTTATGTAAAAAGCCTTACTATACTATGTCGTTTTTTTTAAGGTAAAAAGCCTTAATATACTATGTCGTTTTTTTAAGAAAAAAAAGCCTTACTATACTATGTTGTTTTTTAAAGGAAAAAGCCTTACTATACTATGTAATTTTTTTAGGAAAAAAGCCTTATTATACTATGTTGGTTTTTTTTACGAAAAAAGCCTTACTATACTATGTCGTTTTTTTTACGAAAAAAGCCTTACTATACTATCTCGTTTTTTAAGAAAAAAGCCTTAGTATACTATGTCGTTTTTTTTAAGAAAAAAGCCTTACTATACTATGTTGTTTTTTTTAGGAAAAAAGCCTTATTATACTACGTCGTTTTTTTTACGAAAAAAGCCTTACTATACTATGTCGTTTTTTTTACGAAAAAAGCCTTACTATACTTTGTCATTTTTTTAGGAAAAAAGCCTTATTATACTATGTCGTTTTTTTTTACGAAAAAAGCCTTACTATACTATCTCGTTTTTTAAGAAAAAAGCCTTAGTATACTATGTCGTTTAAGAAAAAAGCCTTACTATACTATGTTGGTTTTTTTTACGAAAAAAGCCTTACTATACTATGTCGTTTTTTTTAGGTAAAAAGCCTTACTATACTATGTCGTTTTTTTATGTAAACAGCCTTACTATACTGTCTTTTTTTACGAAAAAAGCCTTACTATACTATCTCGTTTTAAAGAAAAAAGCTTTAGTATACTATGTCTTTTTTAAAAGAAAAAAGCCTTACTATACTGTCGTTTTTTTATGTAAAAAGCCTTACTATATTATGTCGTTTTTTTAGGTAAAAAGCCTTACTATACTATGTCGTTTTTTTAGGTAAAAAGCCTTACTATACTATGTCGTTTTTTTAAGGTAAAAAGCCTTAATATACTATGTTGTTTTTTTAAGAAAAAAAGCCTTACTATACTGTATTTTTTTAACGAAAAAAGCCTTACTATACTATGTCGTTTTTTTTACGAAAAAAGCCTTACTATACTATCTCGTTTTTTAAGAAAAAAGCCTTAGTATACTGTGTCGTTTTTTTAAAGAAAAAAGCCTTACTATACTATGTCGTTTTTTTTTATGTAAAAAGCCTTACTATACTATGTCGGTTTTTTTAAGGTAAAAAGCCTTAATATACTATGTCGTTTTTTAAGAAAAAAGCCTTACTATACTATGTCATTTTTTTAATGTAAAAAGCCTTACTATACTATGTCGGTTTTTTTAAGGTAAAAAGCCTTAATATACTATGTCGTTTTTTAAGAAAAAAGCCTTACTATACTATGTCGTTTTTTAAGAAAAAAAGCCTTACTATACTATGTCGTTTTTTAAGAAAAAAAAGCCTTACTATACTATGTCTTTTTTTTAACGAAAAAAGCCTTACTATACTATGTCATTTTTTTACGAAAAAAGCCTTACTATATATATATCTCTCTCTCTCTCTCTCTCTCTCTCTCTCTCTATATATATATATATATATATATATATATATATATATACACAATGTCATTTTTTAAGAAAAAAGCCTTACTATACATGGTTGTTTTTTTAAGAAAAAAAAGCCTTTCTATACATTTTACTATACATCGATACGTTTTTGGAATGTGGGAGGAAAGCAAAGTACCCAGGGAAAACCCACAAAGAAGATGCAAACTCCACACAGGACGGTCGGAACCCACCTGGGATGGAACTTCGATCTCCGAACTGTGAGGCGGACGTGCTGACCACTTGTTCACCATGTTGTTGACCTGTTTTAACAGGGTAAAAAAAGGCAGTTATGACATTTTTTTCAACAAATAAAAGCCTTACCATACATGGTCTACCTTTGTTTTTTTGTTTAGTGTTTAATTTTTATATATATATATATCTATATATATATATATATATATATATATATATATATATATATATATATATAAATATATATGTATCTATGTATATGTATATATATACATGGTCTTTTTTAAATGAAAGACAGTCTTACTATACATGGTCATTTTTTGATGAAAAAAAGGCTTACTATACATGGTCATTTTTTGATGGAAAAAAAGCCTTACTATACATGGTCGTTTTTTAAAGAAAAAAGCCTTACTGTACTATGTCGTTTTAAGAAAAAAGCCTTACTAAACTATGTCGTTTATTATGAAAAAAGCCTTAGTATACTATGTCGTTTTTAAGAAAAAAACCTTACTATATACTATGTTGTTTTTTTAAGAAAAAAGCCTTACTATACTTTGTTGTTTTTTTAAGAAAAAAACATTACCGTACTATGTCATTATTTAAAGAAAAAAGCCTTACTATACTAAGTCGTTTTTTACGAAAAAAGCATAAGTAGAAAATGACCATGGAAAGTAAGCCTTTTTTTTCTTAAAAAAATACCATGAATAGTAAGGCTTTTTCTTTAAAAAAAGACCATGTAAAGTAAGGCTTTTAAATTTTCTTAAAAAATTAAGGTAATATAATATATACTGTAATATAACAATAACGTGATTTTTTTTCCATTGTTTGTGTCTGATCCACTGAATTATCAATAAAAAAAAATGTTCCATATGCAATATTAGTTTTTCCCAAGTCAACACAACACAAACAAGGCCCACAAACAAAGCAATTTACCGAAGCAGAGTCGGGGGATTTGCAGTTCCGCGTTGCCCCTGTTGCCGCAACACAGTATCCAAAAGGCGAGACCCTCGAGACATCCCACGGCACCCTCCCGGGGGAGCCATTAAGCGACAGCTTCGGCAGCGTCGGCCACCGGGGGAACGCGGGAAACTCACGGGAGTAGCGGCGCAACAGAGGCCCAACATACTCGCGACACCTGTCACCCCCGACGCTAATGAGACGCGCAATTAGCAATTAGCTGCGTGTTCTGTCAGCACCAATATCTAACTAGCACGCACTCAGACGTTGGCCAGGTAGTCGATAGGAAACGCATTAAAAAAAAAAAAAAATCATGCTCTAAATCGTGTTCTCAATATTTTAACTTGTTTGCCACCATTGATGCAGATAAATGTCCAAATCCTCACCATACAAAAACAACAAGTCTTCATGTAAAATATAATATTTTGACGTGAATTTTAGACTTTAACTAAAATATCATGTTACAAACTTTTGAAGATAAAGTTCCCTGTTAATAACTCGCCAAATTTTACTGTTAAACAAAATAGGTTTTACATTTGAACGTCAAGATTGAATCAATTTTGTTTCATTTTAACACGTTAATTGTTCTAGTTATTGTTTTAACATCAAATCTTATGCTAATAAAAATCAGACTGGACGTCAATGGCTGATGAGTTAAAAATGAATCCAAACTCGAATCAATTCCCTTATGAAAAATCTGATTATCCAATAGAGATTTTTGCCCCAAAACTATTTCAGGAAAGAATCTTAAGATAGAAAACTAAAAACCACAAAACTGCACTACTACAATTGATTAGTTGGTTAACCAAGACAGTAAAACGATGCATTGATGCCGCTAATGATGACGTGTTAGCTCCACCAAGGCCCAAAAAAACGAATTGATTGTTTTGGTTAATTATTAGCATTGTTGTTGTCACTGGCTACTAATTACGAGCTGGGGGGCAAAGGGCCTCTTCCAAGGGCAACCAGGACGCCGGGCGCGTGCGTCCCTGCGGTGGTGCCCGTCCCGTCCCTCACCGCCGCTATTAGCTCGCTGTTAGCACCACTTGCCAGCCGCTATTAGCCTGGGTATTAGCGTTGTGCTGACTTAACGCTACCTGGATGACTGCTCTTTTGGGACTCCAAAGTGCTAATAATAATAATTACACCGCATAGAAAAGGTTATTCAGCGCCTCGCTAGGATAGCATTAGCGGGCATCCAGGCCAAGGCTAGCACGTACGCACGCTACTGCTGTCTTCAACTTGAATTAAACCGGAGCCGTGGGACGAGGTTGATGTCAATACTATTTGGAAAGACTTGTTAAATGATCATTTTTTTAGTGCTAATGATGGCTAAAAACATGTCATCTGTTTGGCTAGCAGCAAATACTTGTTGCTAGCTAGGCACTAACTGGCAGCTAAAAGTACTACGGAATCAGAATGATTTATTTGCCCAAAAAATTAGCGTTGCTTAAGTATTATAAAAAATAAACGAATAGAACAAAACATACTAAACTTTCTACTAATGCAAAATGCAAGTAGTGGAAATATAAACTTTGTGAACTCCCTACAAAACTCATTCTATGACATTGTTACGTTAGTACAGAAATGCTAGAAGTTACAGGTTTATTTTATAGCTTTAACACTTTCTAAAACTTTAAGTGTAAGACTTTCAAAAAAAAATAAAAAAATTACATATTAAATATGTATTTATTTTAAATCCTAAAATTTCAGAAAATGCATAAATTTGTCTCAAAAGATCATCATTTGTCTAACATCACTGAGCAATTTAAAAACTAAAGAAATGGCTGAATGTTAAGACCAACCGTATATATACATGTGTATATATGCATATGTATATTTATATATTTATTTATATTTCTTAATGTATTTATATATTTATTTCTTAATTTATTTATATATTTATACTAATTTATTTATTAATTTATTTATATATTCATACTAATTTATTTATTAATTTATCTATATATTTGCTTATTTATTACCTATTTATTTATTTTCCTGTGTCTGTATTCTGACTCTCTTATTAGTGTGACAATGACATTTCCCGAATATGGGATGAATAAAGTGATCTAATCTAAAACGGATGAATTTAAGACCTACCATTCCGAATTGTACAAGCAATGTTAAAACTTTAAGCATTTGAAAGACACTATCAAGATAAGCACATTTGCAATTTTTTAAGAAGCAGAGGAAAGCACTTGGAACACAAGCAAAGCTTTTGTCTAACGGAAACACACACTAACTACCTGTCACGGTCCCGACGGTGGTGAGTTCAGGCGTGATGAGAGTTGCCTATTTTCCAGCTATCGCAGCAGATGGGCCCGAGGGGAGCGGCGTGAGTGACACGCCACTTGCTACCCGACGCTTGTTTGCACACAAAAATGCAAGCGGCGACTTTTTCATGCCGATTAATTGACACAAATCAGACTTTTATGGGACTCCGTGGTTGATTTCTAGCGCTTTCCATTGCGCGAGGAGCTAGTTACGAATTAGCGGCGAGGAACTATCGTAAGAACCTCTTGAATAACGTGAGCTTTGGAGTTTAAATTTCGATTTTTTGGGGGGCTTTTTACAACCGGGTCTTTGGCAATCATCGAGCGCGTTGGGCGTGACGTCCACCTTGGCGAACGCAGGAGTGATTTTCACGAGCCTGCGCGGCGTTCATCGGCGGCGTCGAGGTGACTTTAGCTGCTAATGAAAAACAGATGTGTCCGTTTAATCGTCCTAATAGCGTGTGCGCCTCGTTAAGTGAGGACGCCGACGAGAGGACGCTAATGAATGAAGACGGACGTGTTTAAGGGGCTCGTCGGAGTTGGTCGCTACTTCCCGGTTGGGAAAGACTCCCAAGTCGTCATAAAACGGGTGTCGAAACGGGCGGCTAATTTATATTCTACGTAAACATTCAAAAGCTTTTATTTTGTTGACACGGGGGCCGTAAAAGCAGAACTTTGTGGGTGGTTTGATCAATTTTCTATACGTGCTAACATTGGATTTTTGGGGCCCCAGGAGCCAAAATGGCAGCCAACAAGGAACTTTCTAGTTAACGTGAATGTGGCTAACGAGTTTGACGCCTCTGCGGTAAAAGGGCTGGCTTTTTAGCTCATCACTTCTGTTTGTTTTTTGACATGTAATCCTTTTTTGTTGGTTTGTTTTGATATCTTAATAAAGTGCCATATGCTCACATTGACGTGGCGCGGTAAGGATGCCGCAATGCATGGTGGGAAGGCGGCAGGTGCCATTGGCATCCCAGCTGAATAAAAACATGATTAGATTGAAAACTTATGAGCCGCCTTAGGGAGGGCGAGCGTGGAAAGAGGAGGGGCACTATGGGGAGAGACAAGGATGGAATCATTTTAAAAGCACAGCCTGTCATCTGGTGGCCTAAATGTGGAACTGCAGCACAAGATGAGCAATATAGAATTGTAGTGTACGTTAATGTAAATGAAGCACTTATTCATGAAAACCTATACAAGATATCCCCCTTTAGTTTGAATATATGGAACATTTTTCTAGCTATGTTATGGATTTAGTGATTGATTTTTGCAAAAAAAAAATTGATTGTGTACAATGAGTTCAATCAGCTACAGTATTAGTCAGAGGTTCCCAATCTGTTGATAACATTCCTCGCTGCCATCCCTCCTACTTGAAATGGTTCGGACATCTATTGCTGCTCAGTCAAGGAGTTAAATCACCTCTGTACTCAGTAAACCTGACTTGGCTCCTCCCTTTGTCCTACACTTGCATTGCTTCCTTTCTACCAGCAGAGGTCAGCATTGTACCTCTTATTATTTGAACTGCATGTGGCCAATTATTAAACGAACTATTAGGATATTTCTGATATTTATGTGACAGATCATTCGAAGATTACTTTGATATTTGTATTAAGTTTAGTATTACATTTATAACTGATTTTTTTATGTTTAAATTAACTTTTACGAGTATGTTTTTTTCTTATGCGTCTATTTCAAAGCTCTGATCTAAAACATGACTGGATTGAATTTTTTGGCTCTTATTTTGAAACAAAGGACGAAAATATTTCCCATGATGCTATTTATATATGAATAAATAACTATGCGCAATACCTTAAAACCTATTTAAAAAACTAAAAAAAGACCTTAAAATGGTAACAAATGACCATAACTTGTACACGGTTCGTGTCGGCCATAAAACTACTTACTTACTTTAGTGCTCGCGTGTCATCAAAAATCTCTTGAAAGCCACTTTGGTATTTTAGCTTTGATGAAAAGCACCCATAAAAGCCTAAAAGGATCACAAAGATACAAGTACAGATTAAAGACTTGGGTCTGAAAGGTCAGATTTTTTTCTAAACTGACAATTCTCCAAACAAACATCTTTGAATCACGTTGAAATTGCCTTACTGGGTCTTTACCCGACTAGAAAAATTCAAATAGTTTACTGTCATGGTGTGGTGAGAAAACAAAAACTATACAAAGTCGCATGACTGTTTATTTTATTTGACAGAGATTGAACTAGTTGATGAAGAGTTGAAATGATTATTTCCACCCTGTTTGAAATTGGAAATGCATGATAGCACAGAAACAAAGCCGTCTTTTTTTCGGTCTTAAAATGTTATTATGTGTCAATGCCATTGACTGCGATGGATTTACAAACCATTTAAACTGGGCAATCTTCCAGTTCAACTGGATTCGAGGTCTATCGCAGTCAAGGGCAGCCAAAGAGTTAATCAAAAATCTCATAACTCCGCATAAGAACCTTCAAACTGGATTTGCTGGTTGCATCAAAATTCTGCCTGTCACACATAATAATACTATGCATACATTTTTCCTTATAAAATAAATCCTTTTTTTTGTTTTTAAGTGTGAAGTCATTTTTTTTCATTAAAAAAAGGGAAAGTAACAGGTATCTCCATATATACACATCAGGTCTGTTTGGCACACGACAAATCCAGGAATGTAAACATTTCTTCCTTTTACATTCACTATTTGTGCTTTAAGGAACATTTCCGAATACCCAAAAAGCTCGCAAGTTATGGGCGTGCGTGCGGGTGCGTCTCCAGTCCGCGGAGAAAACTCCACAAGTTGGAAAAGTCTTTGCCGGTCTCCCCGGGAAGCAAACGCAAACTGCGGGATTATTGCGTACAGTTACAGGCGGGCTTCAACTTCCAAAAATCCTGTCTTTTTAGGTTTGAACAGATTTGTAAGCGTAAAATATGGCAGAATTTCCAAAGAAGTTTTGAAAATGGAAGAGTTGCCGAAGTTGGGTAAGAGGCCAATTACGCGAGATTTTTTCGGGGATTTCAGCAAAAAAAAATGAGATTTTGTTGGGATTTCAGCAAAAGAATTGAGATTTTGTCGGGATTTCAGCAGAAATTTGAGATTTTGTCGGGATTTCAGCAAAAAAAAATGAGATTTTGTCGGAATTTCAGCAAAAAATGAGATTTTGTCAGGATTTCCGCAAAAATGTTAGATTTTGTCGGGATTTCAGCAAAACCGTGAGAATTCTCATGTCTTAGACCACAACCAAAAAGTACTTTTTTTTGATGAATCAGTTGAGGATTTATCCAAAACGGGTGTTCAAACTTTTATCTCTGGGGGGTTCCTACAGCAAAATCAAAGGATACAACAGGAAATCTGTCATTCATTAATCATTTCTTAAACACCAGATTAAATACACAATGTTGGCTGAATTTAAGATTCTTGTGCGGGCCAAATTCAAGGAGATTTTCATCATTTGCTCCGCAGGCCGATTAAACCGAGCAGTGTGTTGCAGTTGGCCCGCAGGCTAAAGTTTTGACAGCCCTGATTTTAAACCTAATAAGTATGCCAGTCAAACTTAATTTTAATCTAATTTTGTGCAATTGGACACCAATCAGTGTTCCTCTAGTATCTTGTGAAATAAATTCTGTGAAACTTAAGCTAAAATTCCTGTCATTTTCTGCAAATACGGGCGAAACTTTAGCCATCAAATATCAATAAACCCATTTCACCATTCCCATACGTTTCATTTGACTATTAATTACATCCCTTTTGAAAAGGAGCGCAGGGTGCATCTGAAAATTGCTACATTAGCTTCGCAAGCTAGCTCCATATTTTACCGCGATTTGTGGTCGCACTTCCCGGTACCGCCGTAGCGAGCCACCGATGGTGACCATTTCAATGTTTTCCCCTCGGTAAAAATACCTGAGAGAGCACTAAGCGGCGTCCGGTGGGGAAAAAGTGGTCAGTTGTCCTCTTCGTTGTCGTCTTCGTCGTCGTCCGTGAGCTCCTCCTCGGCCGTGGCCTTCTCGGGAATGGCCTCCAGGCTGCGGCGGCTACTTTTGGAGTCGGACGATCCGCCCGCCGCTCTGCCTTTGGCCAGGTCGCATGTCAGCGCAGCATAATGGATCTGTTTCAGGTTCTCCTGCACTTCGCTACGGGCGTGCTTCAGAAGGTCTGCCTGACCCTGAAGCCAGAACATCAATGGACAATGAGTGGAACGGTAGCATATTTGGGGTCTTTTGGCATTATAGAGCCAAGGTATAAAGGTATCAAAATTTATTTTTGAGTGTGTCTGCATCGTAAGCCAAGTTCATTTAAATTTGTTTATGTTATGATAAGAGCGCGTTGCCTTGCAAAAAAAAAAAAAATCGGTCACCTTGAGAATGGTGATGTTCCACGTGAAGCTCTCTACCGCCTTGTGAAGCTTGCGGCCCTTCAGACCTTCCTTCACCGCCAAATCGTGGAGGTTCTGGTGGAACTGCATGGCTGACAGAAGAACAAAGGCATTGAGCGGTCAAACATTTGGCGCTTGGGGGGCGTGGGGGCTTTGGTTTGAGTATTTACATGCACTTAAAATGATCTCCATCCCATACCTGTGAACTTATGTTTTTTTTCCCGTATGCTATACGTTTTTTTTTTATCATGTCAAATTGTGTACACCATATAACAACTTTTGTAAGTACGTTTTTTTGTAAAACCGATCTCGTTTTACCCATTTCGGATCTAATCTGGATTGTCTCGGTCACTGGTAGCCAACAAAAACATCATTGCTAATATTTTCATGCTTTAAGCATGATATGCGCATGCACATTCTGCCTTTTCACTATATCAATATAGCGTGTCAGCAAGCAATGTACCCAGACAATCAAGCTATCAGTGTCATACAGCGACATCTACAAAGTCTTGAATTTAATGCATACTGATTGGGCACCTCGTCCACTTTGGAGAAAATTTTACTTTTAAGTGTGCCCTTTGTGAGTAAAAAATGTGCCATGTTGCATTTGTACGCTATTTTATCGCTAAATAAGGGGAATTGCAATCATTAATAAGGGGACCAATTAGCTGAGGTTGACATGTATGTCATCCAAAGGGCAATATTTCAACCTATGTTTTTTTCGGAATGCGACTGGGGCAGAGTGGCAAACAACGTAACGTTGATATACGCAGAAAGCCTGTCAGCACCGGCGATGATGAGGACGAAGGAGGGGGAGGAGGCGGCGGCTTATTCTCTAAGGTTCCGTGCTAGCGCCGAGAACCTACATAGTGGCACTCCCCAACGTCACCTAGAGCTGTTGCTCCTGTTGGTGTCGTTGCCATGGCAACAGGAGTAATGACCCCTCCTCCTTGTACCTGGTGTGAATATTGCTAGGGATTTTTTTTGGTGGGGGGGGGGGTGGATGTATGATGACCTGAATTGACCGACACGTTTTAATGTCGGCACGTTTTCCGTGAAACCGTCTTTTTCGACACTGTGAGGCCACACGGTGCACATGCGCACACACACATGCGGGGGGTTGCCTAGCAACACTGGACGGAGTTTGGCAGGCTCGGAGCTAGAGGGAGCATCCCTTTTTCTCCGCGAAAATGAACGCTAACGCAGTGCATCCGTTGACTTCCGTACAAAAAAAAAATCCCAAATCGAATTCAAATAACTTTTTAAAGGGGTCTTTTTTTTTTCTTAGGATTTCTTGTTATTTTTCACGTTGGCATTTTAACACCCCAAAGCCAGTTTCACTCAACATGAAATTTGGTAGACATGATTTGGCATTTTTTGTTGTTGTTTTGCAGCGAGCTAGCGTGATCTTCAGGATTTAGCTGTGTTTGCGTTTTCATCGAACAACCCCCACAAGCACGTACGGTGTGTGTATATGTGTGTTGTGTACAAATGGAAACAGCCTACGGGAGTCCCTTTATTAAATAACGGCGCTCAACTCACCGGAGAGGCGAGAAACACCAGCAAGGATATTTGACCATATCTCATTATGGTTAAATACCAAGAGGACTCCAGAAATACAAGTCTAGTTTTTGTTTCGTCTTGTTTGTTAGATTAAAATCAAGGAGGAAAAAATGTGTTTACAGAAATAATGTCTACGACCCTTCTACTTTTTTGGTAAAATGTACAAATGTAAATTAAAAATAAATAACAGTATAGAGTTCAGTATACAAGGATTTGGGCCATTTGTAGGTCAACAATGACGTTGAGAAATTTGCCGATGTTTTCTATTGATATAATAATCGATTAATCAATTAATCGTGGCAGCTCTAAAGATGAATTATTCTCACTTCTATTTATTCATGCATGATAGATTAAAAGAATAATTTCAATAAAAGGAGTTAAATAATTGAAGGACTCGTTTGGGGGAAAATATAAAAAAATTGTAATAGAAAATAACTCAAGAAAAAATAAAAACCTCAAAGATGAACTAAAACAAATTGTAATAAACAAAAAATAATAATTCAAATTAGTGGGGACCTAGAGTACTTTGCTATTGGAATTTGATGATTTTTTTTGCGTGACCTCACCTAGTTTATCAAACAATCGCTACCAGCCCCTCTCAGGTGAAAGGAATTGGACGTCTATTGTCGTCACTAGGAGTTTCAACCTTTTAATAATACCACAACACATACTTGATGACGTGGACTTGCAGTGAATAATTTAAGATAACAACTTTCCAAAAAAATGCCCATTCGTGATCCCCAAGACAATGCACAAGAAAGCTCTTAAAGGGGAAGTACACTAACCATGACCCATTTACAAACAACACAATACTTACATAACCTCCTGTTGAATCAAATTCCAACATCACACTTTTTAATACCCAGATATGACTTGGGATATTTTATACTTTTGTAAACAGTCTTTTTCTGAATGGTTTTTGTTTGTATTCACACCTCGGGGGAAGACTATCGTTTGCTCATGAACGCCTCGACAGCCAAAGAAGCTCTCTGTCAACGGGTGTTCGCACATTACGTGTGTGTGCGTGTGTGTGTGTGTGTGTGTGCAACAATAACAGTTACATCACATCCTGGAGCGCTAAGCAAGATGTTGAGCAGGAACGGAAGGGGAGAGCCAAATGACAGCTTGTTTTTCTTGGAATATCCTCAGTTATTTTGAGGTGGTCATGGTCAGGCGGAAAAAGTGCACGCTGGGTTGTAATATCGCTGACTTCAGGTTACTTTATGCGAAAATAAACTGCCGTGGGCTATGGAAATTTATGTTTAGAGCAGAGGAGGAGCTAAATAACTAACTGGCTGATGTTTACGCCCCTAGACGCCTAATCTGTTTGGACTGGGAGGGTCGGCAGCGATCGTTATCGTGGTCATTGTAGCGCTGGTGAAGGCAAGTTTAATGGATTTGTTGTGTATTTTTGTCAATGTTTACAAAAGGATTCCAATTTTGAAACTTTAGTGTGTTATGAGTGTTTTTCTGTTTTTATGCATTTTAATTTCAAGAATTTTGCTTGTATTAGTAGTATTTTGTGAATTATTGGGCCACCCGATGTTGTAGTGGTTCATTTGCCTGACCAGATGAAGTAGCGTAGTCAGCTGGGAGAGGCTCCGGCAACCCCAACCGGGACCGGTTGAGAAAACGAACGGATTAACGAATGTCAATGATTTCTTAGGCCCGGCAGGCTGAGCGGTTAGCGCGGCGGCCTCACAGTTCTGGGGTTGAGGGTCCGATCCTCACTCTGTTGAATTTGCATGTTCTTCCCGGGCTTGCTTGGGTTTTCTCCGGGTATGCCGGACACAAATCCCAAAAACGTGGATGCTAAACTAGCTGGTTGAACACTAAATTGGCCGCTAGCTTCGAGTGATTGGTTGTTTGTCTCCTTTACATACTTGTGACTTTAATTCATTAACGGCCATTGCAAAAAAAATTAAAACCAATTTTTCGCCAATTTTGATCCCCTAAAATTGCCGTGAGTGACCCCGATTTCCAATAAAATTTCTGATCGGGGACGTCCTTAAGTCAGACTAGGAAAAAAGTGCTGTAAAATATGTATGTTTTACAACTTCCATTGTATTGCCATAGGATTGATGGCATTCGAATGGTCATTCCAAATCACATTACGGCAACAGAGTTTGTAACAAAGGATAAAAAGTTTACTTTTTTTTTTATACACCTATTGCGGTCCACTTCCCACAGGGCATCATCCCCCCATCCTTTACGACAAAGGAGTTAATGACAGAAAAACTTTTAAACAACGCAGCATCTGCTTGCCATTACAAATGCTGTCATTAAAAAAAAAATAAAAAACAAAAAAAAACGACACTGGAGCAAAAGTTTTAGGGCTTACCGGCTTTTTGGGTTTGCAGGATCCTCTCGTAAATCCCGTCAAAGTTCTCCAGGAGAGTCTTGCTGGTCTGGATCACCTAACCCCCGCAAAAAAACACAAAATATTCATGTTAATTTTGCAGTTTTGCAGGCACTTCCGCGCACGGGAGGTCTACGACAGACGGCGGGCGTTATACCAGGAAGGGCGGCGTGGGCGAGGTCGCGTTGGCGTAAACCCGAAATTAGAGGGAAAGCAGACAGGAGGACTTTTCTATTAAAAGCCTGAAGTCTGGAGGCTTCCGATGGAGACGCGACGACGGGGTTTGAAAGGAGAAAATGTGGCTCTTGAGGTAATTTTAGCAAGTCAAACATCAGGGTGAGTCATAGCCTGTTGCTAAATTTAGACGCTCCGCTGTTGAATGGAGAGTGCGGACTGTAGAAAACACATCGACCGTAATCCACGCATTTCAGCAGAAGGAAGTCAAACGGAGTAACTAGACGGCTCGACGATGTTTTGCTGCTGTCAATGGCGACGATAGACGTCAAATTGAGGGACCAGAAGGGAATAATTGCATCCAGAGTTGTTGACAAGAGGAGTAATTTGGAGTACAACTTGGTCAACAAGTTTTGTTTCTAAGGTTCTGAACAACTTCATTAACCCTTTCAGGCGCAAATCTTAATTCTTTTTTTTTTCAAAACTTGCGGTTCACAGGACAAAATTTTGTGCCCCCCGTTTGACATCCAATTTTAGTATTATTGTTTCCCACAAATATTTTAATAAATATGGATCAGCTTGAATAAAATAAATGATTTAATTTAAATATCTCTTTGGGTGTGGCATTTAGATTTAAATAGTAATAGGCAAAAAGAATAGGTTTTCAAATTCCCTCTTCTGCTAACTACCACAACACATACTTGGTGACCTAGACTAGGAGTTAAACGAACTTTTGAGTAAATGTCCACTATAGTGACCAATGTCCTTGAAAAAGGCCAATATGTTACATGCAGACCTCAAGTGAGCCCTCTAAAAAAGACAAGATGGCCTCTGATTGGCCGTGAGATACCAATAGAACTTCACTAGACTCAACAAAACATTTAACCCACTAAAACCTAGGGGCAATTTAGAGTGTCCTATCAGCCTCATGCATGATTTTGGAATGTGGGAGGAAACCGGAGTACCCGGAGAAAACCCACGCAGACCCGGGGGGGACATCCAAACTCCACACAGGTGGACCGACCTGGATTTGAACCTTGGTCCTCCACTGTGAGACCGACGCGCTAACCACTCAGTCTACATATTCATTCATTTCTTATTTATTGATTTTTTGTCTGTTTGTTGTTGTTATTTGTGCACTACATGGTGAAAGCTTTAAATCTCATTACACTATAATGACAATAAAAGCATTCAATTCAATTCAATTGATCGATTCTCCCTTTTGCTGGCAATTAATTAATAAACAACAAGTCGAAAAAGATCAAAGTCGCAGCGCAGTGATTATTGACTTTTATGACCACAAACTAAAGCCACTCGTTAAGTGCTCTACTATTGCGGCAGTGGAACTAAACTGTTAATTTGTCAATTATCCGCTAAAAGCAACGTTCCATTTGCAAGGCTGCCTCAGATGCTTTATTAACACAAAAACGTTACAAGTTTTTAAATTGGCTGGCTTCACTACAACGCCTTTGAAGCGTATAAAGACACTGCCGAGTGCGCTCTTCTTTGGAAAGCACGTTTATAATTTTGTGTTGCAATCCCAACGACGCTGCGGCTGCAGTTAGCCGTACGCTGTCATTACCTCCCGCAGGGTGAAGTCAAATGGCCCTGTGATTTATTTTGAGAGGATACTGCGCGTTCTTCCGAGATAAAGTGCAGGGCTGAGCGGTTTAAACTGAATGGTCGTGTTTTACTGCTATTAGCGATGTTAGCCGTCCAATCCTTTTGAACAAAGAAAATAAATGTTTCAAATGTTGTTTATTCTCACTAGGTTATGGCACTCCAATTGAGATAAACTGCAAAGTTACATACACATGGGAAAATTACACATAGTGTCAAGTAAAATACTCAATAAACGTCCTTTTTAGAAAGCTAGCTTAATGCTAATATCCAACTGAAGGTGCCTTCCAAGCGCTAACGAAAACTATCAGATCTTTACGACCAAATTTTGACCACCAACTTAGGAGCGTCCGTTGACAAGAGCCATCTTCTTTTAATTATTATTACCGTATTTTCTCGCATATTATCCCTCTCCGCGTATAAGCCTTTTATGTTTATCTTTATTCTATTTTAAAATAAATGAACGTATTGGCCGCATTGTCTTGCGTTATGGCGTTTTGTCTTTGTCACCTTGCAGTTTCGTGCATGTCATGTCTAATTTGTGCGCATATAAGCCGTACCCTAGATTCAGTCATTTTTTGAGCGACAAATACGCGAGAAAATATGCTAATTATTTGCTATGCTGAATTGATTTCTCCATTATTTTTTCCCGTGTTCATTTTACGTTGTTTATTTTTTTTACCATTGACTTTGTGCTGTTGTAATTTAGTGTCTACTTTTTTAACTGACTATAAAATTCAGACATGAACAAAATATTTAAGCATTTTGTCGTTTCTTCTCCATGGAGACACGATAAAACAACTTTTTTTAAAAAAGGTAAAAAAAAAGTCTAAATCTGAAAAGAATTAAGATCAGACGAAAAAACAATCCTTTTTGGGGGGTCGGATGCTCCAATATTAAGTACCCAATCAATCATGCTGCATGCATGTTAGCGCCACAGTTTGTCCCCATGGAGGTTTTTTCTTCCGTAGAAGTCACGGACTCTCAATTAAGGACCGGAATGTCAGTTAACACACATGGCCGCGTCCCCGCCGACCCCCACATTATTCACAGTGTGCTTCCTTTTCAAGAGGTCGATTGTGTTCCACAAATACCTGTCAGCCACTCTCCCAACCCTAAACTCAATCGTCCTCTTTCCATCACTAACAATTACCTCCGCAAGGGTCACCTTAACACGCACGGCCACCGTTACGCAAGCGTGCGCCTCCGTGGCGAATTTAAAAAACCCAACAGCCGCAGCGTCCCCACTTGTGGTGTAAGTGATTAGCTGCTAAATTATTCATCGCCTGACAACAACATCCGCTCGTCTGACATGCAGGGGGAGCGCTGGCGCGTAAAAGAATTAAGTTATGAATAAAAAGGGAGATGGGGAAAGCCTGGCATGTTACGTAATGCGTCACTATTTATTTTAATGCGCAACGGACGTGGCGTTATTAGCTTGCCGAGGCCGCTATCCTCTTTAAAGAGCGCCAAGGTCAACCCGTTGATCTGAACAGAGTGGAAAGTGATTATTTTCCGTGGCCGTGGAAGCCTACACATACATCCGCCTATCATTATTATATGGGGCTTTTACTCATTAATGTCGCGGTAGCGCTGGAGTCCATCCCAAATGACGCAGGGTGCACACAGGGATCGACAATCACACCGACGGGTCAATCGCAGGTTATCCATCGTATTTCTATGGTAGTTTGTGGTACGGTTTGGTCATGGGTGTGCTAAGCTAAACTATGTTACTGTTTAATTATCTGTCTGATATCATGGAAGATTACAGTCATCGGCGAATATTCCGAATGAAGAGTTTTGAATTTTTCTTAACCCAATCACCAAAGAAAGCCAAAGCATAGTGAAACAATATGGCAGACGTGTCAAAATTATTTTTGCGTCGTAGTTTTTAGGATATTCAAATTAGTACAAATCTTCGGAAATTGTCAATTTAAAAAGGGGAAACACAGGAAATATTACCTATACATGTATAATCTTCATTTGAATTTGATCATATAACAGAACGTCCGCACTCATTTACTTTCTTGGGCCGCACACACTTTGAAACCAGTGCAATATAGGGATGTCCCAATGCCGATTTTTAAAATTTCAATAGTTTGTTTTTCAAGATATGGTTTTCCCATACTGATCCGATGCCAGAATTTTTCATTCAGTAAAAATAATGCCAAAAAAATGATGTATTTAAGTTGAAGTATTAAAGTGAGTCACCAAGACTAAGTTCAATAAAAGTGATAAGATCCTTGTGGACTTCCTGTGTATGGCTCCAGTTTGTTTGTTTTTTTAATCTAGGTCTACAATGTCTTCTGTGTCTGTCTTGCTACTGCAACCAAGGGAATTTCCCGAATATGGGATGAAATAAAGTTCTAATCTAATCTAAAAAAAGAACAATGTTTTACACCATGCTCTGTTGCCTTCATTAGCTTCTAAAGACCACTCAGCAGGCATGTTTGCCAAGTGGTTTGATTTAGTGCAGTCGAAAAGCATGACAATACGTAAATCACACACAACTAGCCGATGGGATCCAATCTTGTGACAAAATCCAATCCTGTCGGAATTCCAAAAATAGCCGTATCGGATCGGGACATCGCTAATTTAACTGAAAAATGTGGAAGGTCTTTGTCTCATCTCAGGACTGACTTTGGACTTGACATTTCCTGCTACTCACCGAGTCATAGGTGGTGACCACTTTCTTGAGGACCTCTGGGAGCAGACCTTGGGGCTCCATGATGGGATAGTGGTCAGCCAGGTTGAAGAGCAAAAGAGCTCCGCTATCTGGTGCGCTGAGGCGAGGGGAGAGGGCTAGAATGCACTGCTTCAGGTTGGCTACAGCGGAAAGGCCACACAGCTCTTTAAAGGACACAATGGCATTCTGCAGAGAGAGAAGACAAATCGGGAAATGACTACTCTGTAATGTCTGGCTTTTCGGCCAAGTAGACAGTCTGGAAGAAGCTGCAATTAGCTTGCACTTAAATGACCTCGGGCAATCGGACACCAATTAACGAAAAAACGCAAACAGGTAGTGAGGAAGCGCCGACACGGACCGGACAGAACTGACTGTTTAAAATTCAGTCGGTTATGCACATTTTGTTAAGCTACAAGAACAAAGTGAAAAAACTACCGTATTTTCTCGCATATAAAAAAAATGCTGACTGAATCGAAGGTACGGCTTTTGTGCGCACAAATTAGACTTGACATGCACAAAACGCCATAACGCAAGACAATGCGGCCGATACAATCATTTATTTCAAAATAGAGAAAAGACAGATAAAATGCCAAACTAAATTTATTTTGACGTAAAAATAAACCGTATCTTGCATAAAACGTGAAAAAACTCACTCCCTTCAAAGCGACACATTTGTAGTTCCTATTAAAACCATGAATATGGAGGTGAAAATTGTGAATCAGGGGGCCGCTTATACGAGAGAAATTGTCAAATTCAACCACTGTAAGGCAATTTTAAGGGTAAGGCTTATATGCAGAAGTGGCTAATATCCAAGAAAATACGGTAAGTGTCTAACCTGCATGTTTTCTCTGAGGTCCGTGGCCTCCCTCAGCGGTAAGGAGGCCGTCTTGAAGACATCGTCCAGGGCCTTGACCAGCAACACCCGCATGCTGGCGTACTCCCGGCTCCTCTTGCCCTTGCGCACGGACAGGCCTCGCTTGTGGGGCTTCCCGCCACCTCTCCGGTTGGTGATGGCGACGTGAACGAAGAGCAGGGTGTGCGGCAGGACCTCGCCGGTGAGCGACTGCAGCGGCACGTGGCGAAAACCCGGCTGCAGGCACTCGAAGGGGATGGTGTACTGGCCGATGAACTCGTCGCCGATGTAGTCGTCGTCCAGCACCACGAAGCGCACCATGGCGAGCTCCGGGAGGTTGATCTGGAACTCGAAACTCTCGTCGAACAGCGGGTCGTCCCCGTTCTGATTGACCGTCTTGGTCCGCTGCTCGGCACAGTCGGCGGGGATGCCGTGGATCTCCACGTAAACGTAAGGGTCGACCACGTCCCCTTTGGCGCCCGAGCCTTTGGGCTTGGGGAAGTTCTGCCCGCTGATGATTTTGAGATGCAGGAGTTGCGGAGACACACCGGGCACGGAATCTTTGGTGTTGGCGCTGAAGAAGGACACCTGCTCTCGCATGATGGCCGGCCTCAGGACATAACCGCAATTCCCGTTCTGACGGAACCAGCCGATGTTCAAATCCATCATCAGCCCGGGAGTCTGGTAGTTCATCGCCACGATCTGGCAGCCGCATTTCCAAAAGTCCTGCGGGTTCATGTTGCTGGAGTCAATCCGCATGGGACTCGGGTAAACACGTGCCAGGAACTTCTTGTTGTAGTTGACAAATTCCCCGGGAAATTCGCTGGCGCAGCGGCTGGCAAAGACCTCGTTGAACGAGCAGAGCTCCCAAGGCTTCTGGGCCTGGAACGACGTGGCAAAGTCCTTGAACTCCACCGACTTGCACAGAGTGACCAGATCCGAGAGGTCTTTTGAGAGCTGGAAGTTCTTGGGCGCGAGCGTCTGCTGCTCCGCCGAGTCGATGCTCATTCTCTGCGACATCTCCGCCCCCTCGTCCTCGTCCGTAACCTCGCCCTCGGAGCCCGTGCAGTTGGTGCCGAGTTTCTTGCCCTTGAGCAGGATCTTTCCCTTCAGATCCCAGGGGGACGGGAGGTAGCAATCGTCTGGCTTGGGCGGATCCGGGCCCAGCTTGTCTCCGAGGATCTTCTTGAGGTGCTGGAACATGACCTTCTGCTGCTTCAACGAGCAGTGGTTTTCCAAACACAGGATCAGCGGGAACTGGGATGCCACGAAGGCGTACTTGTTGACCACGTCGATGACGCCGCGGAAGACGATCTGAGAGGTCATGGTGTGTCCGGTGTAAATGACGGGCTCGCCGTCGGGGCCGTCCCAGACGTCCAGCTCCACGCTGCGGCAGCCCATCTTGAGGGCGCGGATGTACCCCGTCACGTCGGAAGGACCCCTGAACTGATCTTCTATTAGGTACGTGTTGTGAGAAGCGTTGATGTAGTAGTGGGACAACGGCTGAGTCATGTCCTGGCACACGCTTTTGTGCTCGGGGTCGAATATGTGGCACTCCGGAGACAGCAGATAGTTGGTGAAGCCGTCCAGCGAGAGCCGGCCTCGGAGCCGACCCTCCTCGGACGGCTCGTACTTCTGGATGACTTCGGCGCCGGTGTCCTCGCTGACTTGCGCCGTGCCCTGCTCGGCCTCCAGGAAGATCATCAAATCCTTGGTGTCCAGAAACTCCTTGTTGCTAGAGAATTGGACAAAGAGAAAATAAATTTCCGGCCTGGTGCAGAGGTCGTGGAAGACCTCGATGAACTCGTCCCTTGTCACCGGAGAGCCGACCTTGTCCTTGACCTTGTGGAGCTCTTTGAACTTCAGCTCTATTTTCACATTTTTCAGTCCCGGGCTCAACTTTTTCACCAGCTGCACAGCAGCGCATATCGTTATTTCTCGACTGCGGTTAACATCGGCTTGGCTGAAGAGTTCGCCGAGCCAAGAGGAACGCATGTTATTCTGACTGCTCTCGATCATATTCAGTGTGTGTTTCCCGTAGGAGATCAGGTACCTCAGGCCCGTAATCCAGGTGTTAGCCACGTCCGCGGTGTTGGCCACCAAGTCCAAGGACTCGTAGTTCTCGCCGAAAATAATGGAGAAGGCGCAGTCCTCCGAGATCTGATCGTAGCTTCCGTTGGTCCGGAAAGTGTCCGTGTTCTTCCCCGTGCGGACCTCCTTGATGGACTTCACGTCGATCTTGGCCTTGTCCGACTCCTTCTTGGAGGGCTCCCACCGCAAGGACTGCATGTCGGCGTCCAGCAGGAAGTAGCGGTGGTAGACGCGCGAGTTGGAGCGCACCTTCTTCAGCTCCGAGCCGTCCACCATGGCCGTGATGCAGTCGCTGGCGCTGTTTATCTTCTTCTCGGTGGGCATGCTGCTGAACGACACCGTCTTTTTCCTCTCCTTCCGCTGTCTGGAGGAATCCTGCAAATCCCCCCCAAAATAACATCAATAAGAGGAAATTTACATTTGAATATCTCCTAATAGTCTTTTTTTTTTAAATGCATTGGGCGATATATTGTGACATTATATTTACGGATTTTTCGGACTATAAGTCACACTAGTCACATTAGCAAATAAATGCACAATGAAAGGGGGGGAAAAAGAAATATATCTATATTTATAACTCTATATGTGTATATATATGTATATATATATGTATGTATATATATACATACACATATATGTATATATATATACACATGTATATATGTCTCTATATATGTATATGTGTATGTATATATATATGTATATGTGTATGTACACATATATATGTATGTATATATATATATATGTATATATACATGTATATATGTATGTGTATATATATATATATATATATATATATATGTGTATATATGTGTGTATATATGTGTATATATATATAAATCGCACCTTAGTACAAGTCGCACTAGCAAAAGAATGCACAACAAAATTGGAAAAATATATATAAATTGGATTTGAGTATAAGTCGCACTAGCCAAACAATGTACAATGAAAAAGGGAAAAAATATATAAGTTACTGTTGGTGCACAAGTTATCCAACATTATGTTAAATTAACCGCAAAATATGTATGGACAGTTAAAATAAGCACCTGTTAAGTTAACATATCAACTTTTTGGGATAACAAAATCTTTAAAAAAAACATAATAAGCATAATGAGCTGTTGGTAGTCAGAGTGAAAAAAAAAGTGGTAGACGCAAGTCCCACTTGAGTATAAGTCGCAGGCCCAACCAAACTATGAAAAAAGTGTCTTATAGTCCATAAAATACCATAGTTCATGAATGATCCCCATCATAATCCCCCAAAGCTCACATCACACATATGCATTAGAAACACACAGTTGGCAACAAATTGAAGACAAACAGCCGCACTAAGCACTTTCTTATCACGTCATAACATAAGCCACATTCCACTGGCTAACTATATATGAATTCAACAGTGACATGCACGAGAACCCAGAAACCCAGAGAACGTTAACGCCAAGTATAAACTCTGGTGGGCTTATGTCTACTTCCTGTAGATTAACCTCTATTTCCTTAGGTCAGACAAGTTTTTTTCCCCTCATCCTGTCTTGACTGCTTTACTTCATCCATGCATTGATCGCCTTGAACCTATTTTTTTTTAGAGCAGCGTCCATTTGAGCAATCCAGGAAATGGGAGGGTGAGGCTAGCAAGACTTGTGTAAGTCAGTAACCCTCCAACTGATGCAAGAATAAGCAATGTGCTCACACACGGTGACACTCGTCGGCGACGGTTGCGAGAACATCGCCGGCGTTCCGGCAGTTTCGGCACCTGGTGAACGCCCCGCGCGAGGAAATGACAAGAGAGGCTCTCTTTCTCTCTCTTCTCTCCCTCGAGAGGGGTTGGAAAAGCGTTTTGAAAACACACGAGCGCTTGTAGCGAACAAACAAAACACCTGTGTCTTCTCAGGGCCGGGACGTGACGGTCACATGAGATGAGACAAGAGACGGCAGTGTAAACGGCTTATGAATGCTCAATGTGGACGTCTATCGACGACGTTAGCGTGACCGCCTTCGCGGAGGGAAAAGGAAAACGGGACGAGAGCTGCTTGCTCGGGGGGTCTGTTTCATTTGTGGCCCATTATTGAAAAAAAGGATGGAAACCAACTAGCCAATCGTTGGCTGGCATTGGAATTTACATGTTAACTTGAAAAATTTGAATGCGCGTGCCGGAAGATCAAGAATATCTGCACACGATTGACCAATCAATTGTGACAAGTGAAAGGCTGAGTGGTTAGCGCATCGGTCTCACAGTGGGGAACCTGGGTTCAAATCCAGGTCAGTCCACCTGCGTGGAGTTTGCATGTTCTGCATGGGTTTTCTCCGGGTACTCCCGTTTCCTCCCAAATTCCAAAGGCATGCATGGTAGGCTGATTGGACACTCTAAATTGTCCCTACCTATGAGCGATTGGTTGTTTGTATCATCGTGCCCTGCGATTGGTTGGCCACCAATTCAGGGTGTCCCCCGCCTCTGGACCAAGGTCAGCTGGGATAGGCTCCAGCACCCCCCCATGACCCTAGTGAGGATAAAGCGGTTCAGAAAATGAGATGAGAAATAAATAATAGGGCGGCCCGGTAGACTGAGTGGTTAGCAGGTCGGCCTTACAACTCTGGGGTCCTGGGTTCAAATCCAGGTCAGTCCACCTGTGTGGAGTTTGCATGTTCTCCCTGGGCCTGCGTGGGCTACAGCACCCCCCGCGAGCCTAGTGAGGATAAAGAAATCGAGTTTTTTGCTTAATCGGGGTGCAGAATTGTACACAATCTAATTTACAAAAAAGAGAAAACAATTATTTGTATTTTTAGTTAGTCCATTTTTTTTAATTTTTAGCTTTTTAAAATAGATGTGTTACAGTACATGTTAAAAGAGAAAATATTCCATAGCCTTGGATTTATTAGGTTCTTTTTTAATTAAAAAAAAGAAAAACAGAACATTTTAAATATCCTCTATTTTAATTTTTGGTCACAACTAATATTTTTAGTAAAATGTCAAAATAGGATTGATATAAAAGGAAAAAAACAAACAGAACAATTGCTTATGGCAGGTTTACTCAGGCAAACGCAGTAACAAAACAGTTCAAAATATTTCCCCATTCCCACTAATTTAAATCATCAAATACATAGTTCTCAAAAACTACATCTAAAAACCTTTTGTTTCGATCCCGTGTCAACTCTTCCGAGCAAAAACAAAAAATGCTAAATGCATCAACCCCCCGATTGACACCTGATAATTTGCAACTGTTTCACGCTAACAGCCTGATGGACCAGTTCTCTGTTTTGACATAGCAAACAGCTAAAGCTAACACTTCTTGTTTGCTGAACACTTATGTAGCATACAAAAAAAGAAGTTTAAAGCCCACACCCCTTGTTGTTATTGCACAATTGACAGTACGTGGTTTTGGGTTGTGCTTACCACATACTTCATGAGTAACACACAAATGTTACATTTTAACCCTTAGGCTTTTTTTCCTCTTTTTAACCGTTTTGGCCTCCATTGACGGCAACACAAAGCCATTTAGTGGACTGGGAGACCTCCCAGTCCAAATGAGCCATCGCAAAACTATTCAATGATTAACGGACTCAGAATACTAATCACCGACAAGTCCGATTCCGTTGGCTACTCGTGAAAACTAACTTTGTTTCATTTGGTGTGTGGTATGCCATAAAATCATTCATTTTCCCTGTTGGAGTGTACCGAGGCATTAAACACCTTTTTAAAAACTACCGTTATGACATGAAATGGCTCCCTGATGGAAAAATAATGTGGCTTGAAATGAACCAGACAAATTAGCACTTTTTTTTAAATTCAATTTGCCCAATGACACAATGTTATTTAATTAGAGCTGTCCTAAAAACATATTTTTGCCCCCTAGTTCTCCTAATTTAGAATCAAACGACACCAAGGACCAAAACGTACATCTGAGCCTGTTTTGACAATATTCTTCTCTATCCTAATTTTTTTGTTGCATTGTAGCTATTTAAAAAATAAATATTAAAACCCATCTTTTACCACCGGATTTCTCTCTTGTAAAAATGTTGCATAGTACAAAAGATACTTTTGTGTCTTTGGAGTACATTATTTTTTAATGCTTTGTAGCGACTAATTATTATTTTTTTAATCTTAAAAGGTCATTCTTTTGCACCTGACTCCGATTTCCTGAAAATGACTTGCTCGGACCCGATTTCCAATCACGTGATTGGATGGAGGACATACCTAGTTGTTATACTCCTGTTTTATTTTATTGCTCGTAAGCAAAAACGAAGATAAACACTACATTTATTTGAACTGGGAAGACTGGAATGGAGTGATCAAGTTTAACTGCTATTAACAGCGATAGAAAAATACATTTCGAAAAAATGATTTTTTTCATCCGATTCAACCAACTGATTTCCAAACGCGTGTTTATAATTGAGGGCATTCCATTTTTTTTATATATTTTAGTGCTGTACTGTATTACTACTGTAGCAGAAGCGTGGAAATTTTGATTTGATGACACTATTTCCTTCGTGAAAATGAATAGTTAGACCAAATAAGAGGGTTAAGGGTTGCGTCTAATTATTGATGGAATTAACATTTGGATCATTGGGATGATGTTGATTGTAAATAGCTGTAGGCAAAGCAAAGTGGAAGATGAGGAAAATTCAGGTCCAACTGGTTTTTGTTATAGTCTCAAGAAAAACCAGTGGCGTGTCCTGCAGGGTTTCGTTTGGTGTGGACACGTGGAATTATGTCAGTCAATGTTGGGACAGGGTCAGACACTTTCAAAGGATAACAAGGGAACAGACCAGAGTGACTCAGAGAAAAAAATAACAAGGGGGAATAGACATAACTATGCTGAAGGATGTTCTTATTGCATATTTTTGCATTCGAGTTGATTCTGAGTAACCAAATTTTGTGGATCCACCGATCTCATACCTCAGAAATGTATTAAAGAAGGAAAAATGTCGTTTTTTTTTTCAAATTGTAACAAAGCTATCCAAGATTTAAGTCATACAAGAGGGCTATTAATGAAAAATGGTGTTTGTGTCTGTGAATTTGAATGCAGATTTTAAAAAATTGCCTTAATATCGTTGAATTTTACAATTTCTCGCGTATAAGCCGCCCCCGATTCACAATTTTCACCTCCATATTCATGTTTTTATTAGGGAGAGCAAATCTGTATTTTTGAGATACTGTATGAATCAAAAGCACATTATTAGGGTCAATATCATAAGGAATTAATTCATCAAGTAATGGTTGTTTTCTTACTGCAAAACAGAAAATAACTTTACTTTGTCAGTTTCAACTGGGACGGTTCTACGTCGAAATGGATCAGCTGGAAACGGTAGCCAAGATCAACACGACGCAAGTGTGTGTGAAATGAGAGGGCGTTATTTACGTGAGCTTTGTCTTAACGTGGCATTTGATTGCCAAGCGACTCCCGCGATAATTATCCATCTGTGTTGGCACGGCAAAAGGCCTCTATGGCACGCGGCCATTTGAAAAATATGACTCACCGCGCATATCAATTATCTCGCGTGCCGATTCGCGGGGGCGCGCGATTATGGGGCTCTTCTGTTTTGTTTCCGTTTTCGGGCCGCCGACCTTCGCCGCTTTGAATGCGCGGTGTGGAAACTTTTGGGCCGCAGAGAAGTCCATGTATCGGAATCATATTTTGATTAAAAGGGCGGATAAGAGGCTCTTATTCATTTTGAAAGTATGTAGCTAGCCAGGGGGAGTCAAATGCCACGGAGATAAACTGCACTTTTTGCCAGTCTGGGAAGTTCTAAGGCTGCAAGAGTCTTCTTTGGTGTGACATTTGCCCCCAGGAATCGCAACAATATTGTGTAGAATGAAGGAAATTGAGTTGGTAGTCAGTTCAAGTGGATTCGCAATTTATTGCCATTAACAGACCTGAATGATTTCTAACAACAGCCTGTCTGTATGTAGTAGTTTTGTTTTCAACCCGGGAAACCGTATCGGCCGCATTGTCTTGCTTTATGGCGTTTCGTGCATGCCAAGTCTAATTTGTGCGCATACAAGCCATGCACACGATTCGGTCATCATTTTTTTGCGACAAATACGGCGTATATGCGAGAAAATACAGTATATATTCTACAGACTACATTCACAGTGGACCTCAGATTGACCCTTGGGGCACACCGCATTCCAAGTCATTGCTTTTGGGGGAACAACTCTTACTAGAAACGTGGATCTAATATCAAATTGATAGTTCATATTTGACAGAATCCAAGATTTTGCAAGGGTGATTTAAACCATTTAAGACTGGATTTTAATGAAAAATAAGTGTAGCTCACAGGAGTTTCAAGTAATAGCTGTCTTTAAGCCATTCACACCCAGGAATCGCAACCATATCGTGAAGAACGAAGGAAATTTGAAAGACGGCACGCATTGTTGTCATTAGAGACAGAATGTGAGGGGAAATTAACGAGCTAGAACTCAATGACTCAATCTTTTGCCTCAAATGCGAGATGGTTCCACACAGTTAATGGACTTTTACATTGTGTTCTTCCTATGAATTTTGATGTGCCTATTCCTCTAATAACTAAAATTGGTACCACGCATGGAAAGGACAGTTTGAAACGATTTGTGAGGGGAAATCGCAATCTTGGATGTATGAAGAAAGCACGGACAAACTTTCTTGAATTTTTACTACTAGTGTTGTGGTCAAGACCAAACTATTCTAGAGGAACTTTCCCGAAAGCAAGAACATGACATGACCAAAACATTTGCAAATCGGGAACAATACGCAACCAAGATTATAAAACCACAAAACTTAAAATATTTGGGAGTTTTCCCCATAAAGTTTTGGGTGTAACAATCTCAGGCTAAATAAGATTGGTTATGAAATAGAAATTAAACCAATCGCTATTCAAGAAGCTAATCAATCCCAACATCTATATAATCAAAAGAATGTTTTTGTTCAAATATCACATTTCAGGCTAAAAAATGTTTTTTTAATTGTTTCAGAAGAAATGTAAGTGCGAAATGTAAGTGCGAAATATGTGTACTTAAATGACAAATGTCATATCATCATTTCAAATATGAATAACGTATCGCATCGTCATTAAATTGCCGATTTGTATCCCTACAACAGCGGATGACATGATGGTTTGAAGCAAATTTTCACAAGTTCAAAGTATGCTGGCAGAACAAATCCTGGGTTTAAATCTTATTAAAAAGACTGTAATGTGTGCACGACAGCATTTAAGCCTATTAAATCCATCTTCATGAAGCCAGAATGATGTCAGCATTCTTGGCTGGTCGGAATAAATCTTGCTGAAGCAAAGTTTGACTACCACAACACGTCTCTGACCACAAATGTGGTATTTAGAGCTGTTTTGTTGCTCTTGTGTACAGTATTAATGGCTTTACCGCAAACAAGTCACATGACATCCTCTTCCAAACTAGCTTTTGGGGGAACTTTTTGAGCAAACCTGAGCATTACTAACAGGTGGAAAAGACCGCAGGGGGTTTCGACACGTGTGTGCTTTCGTCATTTTTGCTACCTGTGAGGCAAGATAATGTTTGTAAAATAGTACACTGTGTACTTCTACGGTCTTGATGTAACGAAAGCATTTGAGGTGAAGTGATTGCGTGTTGGGAGAAAATTCATTGGTGAAAACACTCAAATATGTTGTTTTCCTGGAGCTCAGGTGGAGGCTGACTTTCACCATTTGCACCCACCTTAATGATGCTGCTCCTGCGGGGCATGTCCGCCTTGCTGTCGTTCTCGACGGCGGTGGCGTCGCCTTGACCGGCCGCGTCTTCACACATGCCACAGTCCCCATTCGACACCGACTCCTCGCCGGGCGTCTTCCCCGCAGCAGCCGCCGCGAGCCCCGGCACGCTGGCCCCGTCCTCCTCCAAGTCCGCCATGGAAGACGCACACTCGCGCTGTTCGGAAAGGAACTCCCGGTTAGGATTTAATCCAAATTCCTGCTCGGGTACATCCGCGCGGCGTGCTGCTCCTCGACCATCCGCCGCCGGGTGCTGGAAGGTGCCGCACGGCTAGCACGGGAGGCGTGTACGCGGCAGGAAGACGACGACGGCGGCGTCCCTACGCCGCACCGTAACATCGGGACCGGGCTGGACACGAGCTAATTAGCCAAAATATGACGGGGGTGTGGAAACGTGTCTTGCTTGACGGCAAAATCCCCCCCGCGGCACGACTCACCGGGGGCGCTCCAGCTCCAATCCGGCGTCGCAGCTCTCCATCCGGGGAGGGAGCGAGGGAGGGGAGGGGGGCGGTGAGTTAACAGCTGCTCCAGCCAGTTAGCTGCGGCTAGCTACCTAGCTAGCATGCTAGGGAGTTGGCTAACTTTATTTGATAACTTTCCGGGCTTGAAAACAAGCTCCATTTCGGGAAGTACGAGGGAAACCGCTACGGGTTTTAAAGCGTAACTTCACTCTGTGTCGGGGAAAGAGGAAAAATATAAATTGTTAGTCGCTCTCGAACCGACCGCATGTAACACAGACGTACGTGTGCGTTCACGTCCAAGTTGTGGCCGCGTGAACGCGCGCCGACGAGAAACAATGTGCTGTCAATAAAATGTCAATCAGTTAAAACTTCAAAATAAAATAAATGAGTCGATTGTTCGCACTACTCTGGTCAAAATGGATTGGACGTCTAAAGTCGCCAAAGGCAGCGAGGGAGTCGAGTGTGAAATAGTAACAATGTTGTTGAGTCCTGGCAATTCGTCACACAGTCTTGAATGCTTGTTTGTCAATTGTAATAAAAATGTTTATGATTAAATATCGATACAAAAATTTGTTATACATATATTGTTTTTTCCATACGCCTTTTGAAGGGATATTTCCAAAAATCAAAGCGCAAGTAAAAAATAAAATGAAGCAAGGAAAGAGATTGGTACAACTACGCCACCTGCTGGTCATTATGGCGTAGTGAAACCCATCTGATCAGATTTGCTCGTTTCTGCGATAAATAGTAGAATGCAGTTCATAGATGACCTCATTGATAGTTAATAAATAGTTACTACATATTAAGATATTTTGAAAACATTTAAAGATGTAATTATCCATTAGCAATTCATTACATCTAATGTAAAAACAGACTATTTCCTGTTAACGAAACAGGCTATAGATATGTTTTTAAACAACACCACCTGTTTGTTATATAAAAGAGGCATGCTGGATAACACTCTAAATTGCCCCTAACTTCTGATTGGTTGTTTGTCTCCTTGTTCCCTGCGATTGGCTGGCCACCAAATCAGGTTGTCCCCCCACCTGGTGCCCGAAGTCAGCTGGGATAGGCTCCAGCACCCCCCGCGACCCTTGTGAGGATAAGCGGTAGAGAAAATGAATGAAGGAATATATATATGTACACAAAATGTAATCATTTCCAGTGAAAAAAACAACTCAAGTTGCATTATAAACAAAAAAGCACAATAGCGCACACACTATAAAGAAAGCGTCAAAGTGCTTTTTGAAGCCTGAAGAGATTTAAAAAAAAGTCAACCTTGCATTTCTTTTTATCCTGTCAGCTTGTTAAAATGAATATCGAAAAAAGGTGACGTGCACGTCTGCGCTCAACATTTCAATAGATGAGGCAAGAGATTTGGAATATTCCCACCTGCTCGGCTTTGTTTACATTTTAATGGGGATGGATTCGTTCTTAAAATGATGACTCACATGTTTGCTACACCTGCATGATAACACTTTATCATTATCATGCAGCAGCAGTCCAAAGAAATGTTCCAAAAAAGCACAAATTGAAAAGACAAGATGCTATTATATGTGTTTTCTGAACAGATGTTGCGTTTTACACACTTTTAACTAATTAAAACTAGAGCTACTGCAAATGACCGTTTCCATAGTCCGCTAATGAGGGAATTTAACTCATATTTAAGTCGCGTTAATTACAAGATTCAAAATTTTTGCCAGAAATGTTTTCATTGGAAAGCAAAAGTATGTGTTGAGAAAAGTTGGGACTATGAATAATATGGAATTATCCTTATCAGATGTCGCAAATATATTATTTTAACTCATTCCAGATATAATCGTTTTCTTCGCATTGTTAGTTACAGAATATTTACTTTTTTCCTTTTTAAAAATCAATAATTGATTAGAATTTATGTTTATACAAATGTAAAAATAAAATAAAAAATAATCATAAAATACAAATATTGATAAAAAAACGAGAGGCCTGTATGTTGTAGTTTTGTATACAAATGTAAAAATACATTAAAAATTAATAATAAAATATAAATACAGATGAAAAAAATGAGGTCAGTATGTCGTAATTTTGTTTTCAACACGGAAAATACTAAAAATGACGTGAAAAATGATTTTTCTAAAACAAAAAAAATAAATACAAATTTCATTTTACAGACTACATCCACAGGGGATCTGAGATTGACCCTTGGGGTACGCCACATTCATCTTCATTGCTTTTGGGTGAACATGTAACATGAAATCGATACTTCATATTTAGCAAAGTGGTAGAAGACAATCCAAGATTTTAAAGAGGTTGTTTAAACCCTTCCAGAGTGGATTTTAATGAAAAATAAGTGTAGCGCACACTAGTTTAATGTAATAGCTGCCTGCCTTCAAGTCAAGCTGACAGCTTAATGCACCAGGATAGAAATAATGTGTGGGTGCAGGGGGGAAAAATGGAAATTTCGTTTCTCTTTTTGTCTGAAAGGTGGAGTGGAAAAAAACATCATGGTGAGCTTGTCTTTTTTTAGGTATTCTCATTCAAATCATATTTTCTTATTCTAGTTAAAGTTGAAAAAATGAATAAAAGATGAGAAATCCTGCTTTGGTGTCTTTGGCTTTTTTGCTGCTCATTCAAAAAGACGGAAATGTTAGGATTTAAATTTTGGGACATCAAATGAAAAAGACTGTCTTATTTTGTTTGTTTGTATCTCAGCTGGTTTTTAGAAGGTATTTATTAAGCAGTAAAGCAAATGTCAGTTTCACTCAACTTTGTGTTCTGTGGGCAAAGAAAACAACCTTTTTGAGAAATGTGTGTATACAACTATTTCAAACATATTTTTTAAAAATCATAATCTTCTTGGCTTTGATCACAAAAAAATTGCAACATTTTCAAATTAAAAAAAAAAAAAAATCAATTTTCTGTTATTTAAAAAAAATTAAATAATCAGTTTCAATTTTCAAAATAGGAATCAGAACCTTCCTCATATGTACGATTTTTCTTCTCAATGGCTAAGAATAATAATACAATAAATTTTAAAAATATAAATAATGTGGTTAAAGCCACACTACGTTTGTTGTGCTGTTTAACGTGGTTAAATGTTTAACGGAAAACACATACATTGGCCGCCAGGGGGTGGTGCCCCCTCTCTAAAGAAATATGGAATTTTAAAGCGTCACACCTGTTTCCTGTTTTTGACAGGAAATGAGAGGGCTCTTTAACTCAAAGCAGAATCGAAAATGCCTAATTCATCTTACAAGAAACCACCCTTAAGTCAATAATAACTTATATTTTGACAAAAAAATCTTGCATTGACAGTGATAGACGTCCAATCCATTATGACTAAGAGAGGCTGATGGCAGCAAACAATTGAACCATTCACGCTCACACTCATCTATCTCCCTAGCATGCAAGTTTTTGGGATGTGGGAGCAAAGCAGAGTACCCAGAGGAAACCCACACAGGCCCAGAGAGAACATTCAAAAACCAAAAAGAAAAGTCTGGACCTGGGATCTAACCCTTGATCTCAGAACTGCGAGGCGGACGTAATAACAACTCAATAACTAATCAGTAAAAAAAGGGGGAAAAAGTCAATTTTTAAAGTAAATGATTGAATTTGCCTGAACCAGCTCAAAGTAGATGAAAAATGTGGACGTTAACAAGACCAAATGATGCACCCCAGTTACTTATAAGGGAAAAAAACAAAAGGGCGGAAGAGGTAAACAAAAAATATTATAATAAAATTTAAAAAAACACACAATTTTTTAACTTCGAACAACTTTCCTGACTTTTAACTGACTCAAATGACAAATAGAGTGTTGCCGTCCTTATTACTAAAAAACGGGTGGCGAATACGCGGCTCTCGAGTCGCATGAGGCTCTTTGCTTCTTATCATATTTTGTATGTACTGCAGTTCTTTGCCTGGTTTCATGTTTCTTTTATTTTTATTATCTATTAAAACACTTAAAGTCATCATGGCCCATTAAAAACAAATACATGATTTTTTTAGCGTGTCGGTCTCACAGTGGGTTCAAATCAAGGTCAGTCCACCTGTGTAGAAGTTTGCATGTTCTCCCCCGGGCCTGCGTGGGTTTTCTCCGGGTGCTCCAGTTTCCTCCCACATTCCTTAGACATGCATGATAGGCTGATTGGACACTCCAAAATTGCCCCTAGGTATGAATGTGAGCATGAATGGTTGTTTGTCTCCTCGTGGCCTGCGATTGGCTGGCTACCAATTCGGAGTATTCCCCGCCTCTGGCCCGAAGTCAGCTGGGATAGGTTCCAGCACCCCCCGCAACCCTAGTGAGGATAAAGCAGTTCAGAAAATGAAATGAAATTATATATATTTTTAAAACATTGGCCAATTGGACCTTTTTATGCTGCTTCTAAAGTGGCTCTTTCACCCTCCCAGTTTCAAATGTTTGCTCTTTGTGTCTAAGTTATTCACTGTGATTGGTTCCCTCCCACCCTGAAAAGATGGAGCTCCCTTCCACCCTCCAACTCTGTCTGGTATTTCCCAAACGAAGCCTACTCCGGCACCCCCACCCCGTCCGTATCCCCCTTCCCTCCCCTCCCCTTCCAGGATGCCTTCTTCAGGCAGCCGAGCGGAAGCTGCTCGCCAGACGTCGACGCGAGGCTGCCGGGTCACCACCACCACCACCACCACCACCACGGCCGCTACCGCGCTCTCATCTCAGACGACCGCGCGGACGCGCACGCAGACACCCGCGCGCGCGAGCACGCAAGGCGGCCGAGAAGGGGGAAGGAGGAGGCGGCCGATAATGTGACAGGATGTGGCTTCCCCGAGCTGGCTGGCACAACAACATCCGCACGCGCTAAGCGGGGACTCGAACGCGTCTTCGAGACGCTCAACGGACAGCCGCCCACGTGCGTGCGGTCACGGAGGAGAGCGAACCGACGCAAGCGCTATCCGTCGTCCCCGCTTGAGGGATGCTTCGCTCCTCGTGAGGCTCGCGCACTCGACTTTGATCCACGACGTGAGGTAAGTTGACTTTTTGGGCATTTTCTACTTATTTGGAGCTTTTTGGGGGGGTGAAAACCCGCAATTCTGATGTCGGTTTGGGAGAGGGTGATTCTAAATTGACAGTTTGGGCACAAGTTTTGGCGCACGCGCACGACCGAGGCGTCACGTGACTTGGACAGGACGGTTGCAAAAGGGTCTGTCAAGTTTAAGTCAACTAATTGGCTGCCATTGACGGCGGTGGACGTTTAATTTAATGGAATAATCAAGACAAAGTTTACGCACGTTTGCAACATATCAGCGATCATCGAAGTGGATGGACGTCCAAAGCATTTGAACTGGGAGGGGCCGGTGGCGATCTCCCAGTTCAAATGGAATGGTCGCCGTCAATGTAAGTGATTTAGACGAACAATATAACAAGTTGTCTCTCATTGACTGACATAACGATATTTACGGCTATTTTTTTAACGTTTTCTGTTTATTAAAAAATTATGTTACATGCATTTTTTGTTGTTTTTCTGACTGATTCTATAATTTTTTTTCCTGTCTGCTTCAGTTTTCATAAAATCAGCATTTTTTTATATTCTTATATTCGATATAATACATTTGTATTAATATATTTTCACTCAAAACCAGCTCGAACTCATTTGCATAATAAGATACATTTCTCTGCATCCTCATAGTTGGCTGATTTTCCAATATGTCATGAACTATAACACAATTATTAGTATCCGGTGTCACAAATATTATAGTATCATTTTTTAAACACATTGTTTACTTAAGGCTATTTTTAAGTGCATGAATAGATTTTCAATAAAATGTTTCATTTTCCAAACTGCATATCATCACAAGGGTGCTGGAGCCTATCCCAGCTAACCACGGGCACCAGGCGGGGGAGACACTGAATCGGTGACCAGCCAATCACAGAGCACCAGGAGACAAAGGACAACCAATGATAGCTAGAGACAACTTAGACCACATGTGTCAAAGTGGTGGCCCGGGGGCCAAATCTGGCCCGCCGCATCATTTTGTGTGGCCCGGGAAAGTAAATCATGAGTGCCAACTTTCTTTTTTAGGATCAAATTAAAATGAAGAGTATAGATGTATATTACATTTCCTGATTTTCCCCCTTTTAAATCAATAATTGTAATTTTTTTATGTGTTTTAAGTTTAAAATTCATTTTGTAAAATCTAAAAATATATTTAAAAAAGCTAAAATAAAGTTTGTTTTAGATCTAAAAAAAACTGAATATTCAGGGCTTTTAATCCAGTTCTTTTAATCCATTTATACAAAAAAATCTAAATATTATATCTAAAATTAAAGCAGCCCGAGAACCAACCCGAGTCTGACACCCCTGACTTAGACTGTTCAACCAGCTAGCTTAGCATGAAAACCCACACAAGCCCAAGGAGAACATGCAAACTCCACACCGTGAGGATCCACCTGGGATCGAACCCACAACTCCAGAACTGCGAAGCCCACACGCTAACCACTTTTCCACTGAGCCACGCTTTTCAATAAGAACAATACTAAAACGTAACTTTACAGGGGGAAAAAAACAACAAACTACAGCTATAAATTTCCAAGTTTTTCTAACGACGCAACAATTCATCCGTTGACCGGTGTAATCGATTCGCTGCCGACTGATGTAATAACATTGGAAGACATATCAGTCAACATATACGTTTTCCCGTATTTTAAACGTTTTTTGATCATTTCAAATTGTGTACGCCGTATAAAAAAATGTTGTGCAGGATTTTATAAATACGTTTTTTTGTAAAACTGATCTGGTTTTACCCATTTCGGATCTAATCCGGATCGTGACGGTCACTGGCAGCAAACGAAAACGTCATTGTCGACTGCTAATTGCTTTAAACATATGTCAATCACTTGCGACTTTTCACTTTATACATATAGCGCGTCAGCAAGCAATGTACAGTCAAGCTGTCAGTGTCATACAGCGACATCTACAGAATCTTAAATTTTGTGCACCGATTGATTGGGCACCCCGTCCACTTTGGAGACAAAATTAGACTTTTAAGTGCGCCCTATGTGAGTAAATATGTGCCGTGTTGCATTTGTACGTTTTTTTTTAATCGTTTAATAAGGGGAATTGCAATCATTAATAAGGGGAGCAATTGGCCTAGGTTGCCAGGTATGCCAACTCGATCACGACAAAATGGCCAACTTATTTGGGGCGCCTTGCGAAGACTGGGGAGTGACGGGCGTACGTGATGGCGACTTGAAAAGGAAAAAACAAGCTGAAGGATGTCAGTGGAGAGGAAGTAAGAGGGGGGCGTGGCTTAGGGGGGGTTATGAACAGAGAAAAGAGGTGCGTACATGTTTGTGTGAGGGAGAGTGAAGATAATTAGTTCCAGGCGCTGGCCCGTGGAGTTGACTTTTTACGGTACACAAACACACACACACACACAAACACAGTAAGCATGTCCGCACACGCGCGCCTCGTAAATGTGGAAGCCATTGGCGTTGTGTCACGCTGCGACCGCAAGAAAGAGGTCAAAGTTCAATTTGCGGCGGGATGGACTGACGCTGACCAAATGCGGAAGCTTTTGTTTTTGCGTGGTCGTTCTGCGCGCCAGATGTTACTTAGTTGCGGGAGTGTTTAGCTTGTTCTTTGTCTTTGTAAGTGTGTGTGTGTGTGTGTGTGTGTGTGTGTTTGTGTGTGTGGGGGTGGGGGTGTCGGGGGTTTTAATCTCCAAAAAATAAACATCAACCTGAGCATCAGACGTAATAAAAGAACATTTTGGTTTTACTTTGGCATGAAACAGGCTGTTCTTGCATTTCATTTGGGAATTAGCAGCAGAACATTGTAGTCTGAAAGCATAAACACTTTTTTTAACTCATTAGCTGCAATTGGTGGTTTACTTTGGCAGTTTTCAATCTTGAACCTTACATAGAAACAGACTAATGAACAAATTAGTCGTTTTCTGAATTTACCAGGGTCGCGGGGGTGCTGGAGCCTATCCCAGCCAACTATTGCGCCATTAATTATATATACACAATTTCAGTTATTAATTTGTGTTTTTTTAATTTTAGATGTGTTTACTTATGAGTTTTGTATTAATAAGGGTTCCGGAAAAACTGTAAAAATTCCCATTTTTTTGTCATACCTTTTGTTCAGGACGACATCCATTTTGTTTTTGCGAGAAATATGTCATGGACAAACAAAAATCTGGATGTGACATTGATAAACCCAAACCTGAATTTGAAATGCTACAATTTCCTCTAAACTACAGTTTGAAATCTTAATTTTTGAGGCGATAACATTGACTTCAACTGTGACTCAATTGGCCCGTTTAGGTGGCGTTAAATGGTCTCTCTGTCTGTCCTGCTTTGCGACCCATCGGACAAATCGTCCCTGCCGCGTCTTGCAAACATATCATCACAGTCAGATAACAAGCATGTACCTTGTCCCTGACTTCTCTTGTAATGACCGCTTAGGAAAATTGCGGCGCTTTATTGATCGTGTCGTATCGATAAACGCCCGAGGACCCGACAACCCCAGGCCTTTTTTTTTCTTTCTTTCTTTTTAATTAATGAGACGGCTTGAAGGAACGAGTCTTAAGCTCGACTTTGATTTGAACTCAAAACTTTTGGAGCAGGGGGAACTCGATGACTGCCATTGACGACTGACGTCCATTCCGTTTGGATCGTTCGATATTTTGAAGAAAACGCAGTTGTTTACGATTTTGTGTTGCATTTGTACAGTGGTACCTCGACATACGAGTGCCCCGACATACGAGCAATTTGAGATGAGTAAAATTTTGAGCAAATATTTATCTTGAGATACGAGACACATTTTGATATGCGAGCATATAGCGGACGCGAGAGGCTGCTCATAAGAACATCATGGCCACTGTCTTTCCTGTCGCAACTCCCTTGTGTAATGTCTCTACGAGCACTGGGCGGAGCGTTGCATTTTTACAGTGTTTTTTTTCCCGTTAGTCAGTGCGAATGGCGGAGCTTGTTCGCTAATATGAGAGGAGTATATACTACTTCTCGTTGGCAAGTGGTCGTGCGTTATCCTATTGTGAGGACATTTGTGTGCATCATTTTGGGAATATTTTGAAGGGAAGACAAAAGCAAACAACCCTCGATAGGTTGCATCTGAAAGTCAGGGTGGAGGCGGGGCAAATAGAGCCAAGAAAGGTATCAAAATTTCAAACAAAATTAGAATTAAGTTTAGTGTAAGGTTAGATTAAACTTATTTTTGAGTGTGTCTGCATCATAATCCAAGTTCATTTCAATTTGTTTATGTTATGTTACGAGTGCGTTGCCGTGCAAAAAGTCGGCACATATTTACTCACATAGGGCGCACTTAAAAGTCTAAAATTTTCTCCAAAGTGGACTTTAGATGAGATTTATTCATCCCGTATTCAGGAAATTTCACTGTCACAGTAGCAAGAGGGTGAGAATACAGACACAGACTTGACTTTTGTATGCACCAAATTCAAGATTCTGTAGATTCTGCTTGGGTACATTGCTTGCTGACGCGCTATATTGATACAGTGAAAAGGCGGAATGCGCATGCGCATATCATGCTTAAAGTATGACAATTTTAGCAGTCGGCGATGACGTTTTCGTCTGCGACCAGTGATCGAGACGATCCGGATTAGAGCCCAAATGGGTAACATGAGATCGCTTTTACAAAAAATATGTACTTCAAAATTTTTTCACACGGCGTACACAATTTGAAATCATCATAAAACGTATAAAATACGGGAAAAACGTTGACAGGTATGCTTCCAGCCCATGGCCGAATCGTTTGACACCACTGCCTTAAAACGATTCAAGGTTGCTCCCCACAGGTAGCCGGAATAGGCACCAGCGCCCCCGTCGACCCTTGTGACGATAACCGATACGGAAAACGAATGAACAAATGCCTCCGAGCTGTTTCTGACACTTAAAAAAAAAATTCAACGTGTGTACTTTCCCCCCCCAAATGGAACACGAAGCCAATTTTGTCTCCCTTCGAATTTGCAGCGTTATTTTCCAGGCCGGGTTTGCCTCGACAAATCCCGGTGCGGATGGATTATGCTTTGCAAATCAAACTCGTGGGCGCCCAAGGCGTGCGAGAGGAAGAAGGTGGTGTCGATGGTGGTCCCGAAGCCCCGCGGAAAGAGAGAAAGTGACAATGAAAGGCGGGAGAAGGAAAGATTGCTGCCTATTATTCTTCTCAGAAGCCGACAGTCGGCGAGGGGCTCGTTCCCATGGCGATGGCAGCCTTCATCTGGCGGACAACGTCCGTGTGTGTGTGTGTGTGTGTGTGTGTGTGTGTGTGTCCGTGTGTGTGTCTTGAGGTGGCGGTGGAGGCTTTTGGCCAGGGTCCTAAATGTGCATTCTGTCATTTTTCAAGTTGACATTTTGTCGGTTTGGTCCTCGTTCACATTTAAATCAAAAGTTTTGGCTAGTTTGCTCATTTTTAGCCTTCACCACCGCCTGCGTTGGTGCTAACGGCGAAGGCGCTCGTGTTAGAAAACATCCAAACGACGAAAATAACGCTCGCTCGCAGGAAGCGGGAAACCGACAGTTGTCGTCTTCCTGTTTTGTCGCAAGCGAGATTGGAAAGTACGTGCAGGTTTATTCAAATATGCAGAACGGCGTTTGTTTCCTGTTGAAACTGTTGACTGAAATTTCAAGGCGGGGCTGGAAGCACATTCGCTAGCGCAGTTAGCTATGAAGCTAAAGTATTGAAATTGGGGGGAACATGAATTTAAAAAAAGATGTTTGAAACTGAATGGTTAAGGCTTGGTCTGGATTTTTAAAAACATAAAAATATATATATATCAGTTTCATATTTGCCTCGCAAGGGTCACTGGGGGTGCCGGAGCCTATTCCAGGGCACCAGCCGGGGGACGCCTTTAATTGGTTGCCAGCCAATCGCAAGCAGACAAACACCCAATCGCTCATAGCTAGGCACGATTTAGCATACAATTAGCCTAGCATGCGTGTTTTTGGGATGAGGGACGAAACCGGAGTACCCGTGGAAAAGCCAAGGAGACAAAGGACAACCATTCACGCTCACACTCATACCTAGGAAAAATTTAGCGTAAAATTACAGTTCCGCTACGGCCCCCTCCCTGACTAGGCGGGTGCACTTCCTGCTCGTCAAACCGCCCCCCTCCCCCACCTCATCCTACCATGAGGACAATTCCCGAGCCTCCCCCCCGAGCTTCCTGTGCTATTCTTCATTGTGTCCTCACAATAGCATGAGACGGTCCTTAAATAGACCAACGTCTGATTTGGAATGGCAAAAAGACAATTTAGTATTCATTCAAGAATCCGTCCATCTGTTGGACGGTATAAACGTTAAAAATCATTTTCTTGGCGGGTTAATGTGCGAAAAGCAAATTTCACATAGCGATTCCTATAATTTTTATTGGCGTATCTCAAGTAATTTTTTCCCCACTTCCACTGTTTTTCCCACTTCCAGTCTAGGAAGTGGGAAAAACAAAAAAAAAACGGGCCCCACCCACATGAGAGCTAATTGGCCAATTGCTCCCCTTATTAATGATTGCAATTCCCCTTATTAAGCGATTTTTAAAAAAACTACAAATGCAACGCGACACATATTTACTCAGATAGGGCGCACTTAAAAGTCAAAAAATTTCTCCAAAATGGACGGGGTGCCCAATCAGTTGGTGCACTACATTGAAGATTGTGTAGATGTTGCTGTATGGTGCTGACAGTTTGACCGTCTGGGTACATTGCTTGCTGGCGCGCTATATTTATATAGTGAAAAGGCGGAATGATTGATGCGCATACGTATATCATGCTTAAAGCATGACAATATTAGCAGTCGACGATGACGTTTTCGTCTGCTACCAGTGACCGAGACGATAAGGATTAGAGCCGAAACGGGTAAAACATACAAAAAAACATACTTAAAAAAATGTTACACGGCGTACACAATTTGAAATGATTAAAAAACGTATAAAATATGGGAAAAGGTATGCTCCCGGCCCTTGGGCCAATTGATTGACACCACTGCCTTAAAACTATTCAAGGTTGTTCCCCACTTTCTGCCCATAGGTAGTTGGAATAGGCTCCAGTTTTACAAAAAACTTTTTTTTTTAATTAATAATTTTCTTGGACAAAAGTTGTTATGTGGTGTACGCAATTTGAAATGATAAAAAAAACATAAAATACGTGAAGTTGGAGTTTGCATGTTCTCCCGGGCCTGCGTGGGTTTTCTCCGGGTACTCCGGTTTCCTCCCACATTCTAAAGACATGCATTGGCAAGCTGATCTGACACTCTAAATTGCCCCTAGGTATGAGAGTGAGCGTGAATGGTTGGGCTCCACCACCCCCCCACGAGCCTAGTGAGGATAAAGCTGTTCAGAAAATGAGATGAGACGTATTATATATATATATATATATATATATATATATATATATATATATATATATATATATATATATATATATATATATATATATAATATATATTCTTAACTAGGTCTACAATGTCTTGTGTGTCTTGTGTCTGTCTTGCTACCGCAACCAAGAAATTTCCCAAATATGGGATGAAATAAAGTTCTAATCTAATCTGAAAAAAAAAAATAAGTATGAGTTGGCATGAATGTGGCCTACAGACCAAACAGAGATGGACACCCTTGATTGAATTCATCCGCCCCACATATTAATGTCATAATTCATCCATAACATACCTCATATATGATTTCCAATCCATGTTCATCCTTTCATTTTGATGTCCGCCTTTCCCGTCTTCTCCTCCTCCTTCACGCTTGTTTGCCTTTCATTGGCTCTCTGGTGGGAACAAAGACGCGCAACGGCGTGAAAAATCAGCCTTATTTACTCTCCTTTATTTATTTATTTCAAGCGGCTTACCCGCGTGTACTCTGCCTCGCACCCTCTTCCCAATGAGTACGTGAATATTCATTTCCTCCCATGTTTCTTTAATGCTTCACGCTTGTCTACCTTCCACACAGCGTGCGTTCTTACCACCCGTGTTGATGCGCCGCCGGTTCTGTTGCCCAAATCAAGTCGTCGGCAGTCGTAACAATGTCGTTTTAACGCGCTTTCGCTATTCACAGGTTTCGCTTTTGCGTCTCGGAGTGAGTGGAATGAAAATTAATGAGCTCTTTTCCGTCGAACACGATTCGCAATAGTTCTACGAACAAAGGGAAGACTGGTACAAAGCGGCAAAAAGCATTGATATGTTCTATTATTCAAGTGCGGCATTTTTACGCAACAAGGTTGGTGATTAAAAAGCAAAGTTCTCCAACGGTTCAAACTAAAGAAACAAAAAGAATGCGCGAAACAATATTGGAAGAATGCATATTGTTGTTTTTGGGGAAAAGATGGCTAATCTGGCAGCTCATCTTTTGCTACGATGGGTTTTTTTCGGAAGAATTTTCGAGGCTGGCGGCAAAATAACGAGCGTTTAAGTTTGTAGAGAGGAATGAAAAAAGCGGTGAAATTGGCTACTTTAATCTTTTTTTTTTTTCTTAAAAAAAATAAAAAATAAAGATTTTTTTTCGTTCACCACGTGTGGGGAAAAAACAAGGGATGGAAGTGCCTTATCATTAAAAAAAACATTTTTAGTTAAGACAACTGGTTTGCAAACTGATTTTCCTAATGGTTATTAAAAAATAAATGTTTTTTTTTCAAAATGGTGAGAACATGTGAGGATATATTTCCAAAACAATTCCATAAGTAAAAAGCCCTCATTAAGTGTTTTCATTTGACATATGACTTCATTGGGTTTATTACAAATGCATTTTTGACAATGATTACCCGAATATTCGACATTATGAAGCGAATCGCTTTTTGGATCAAATGAACAAATAGAGACAAAAGGGTTATGTAGTGTTTTTGGAAAGCCTCTCGTCATAATCTGTTTTACTCCATTTATTGACGATTAAAATTTTGCATGACTACGCACATAGCACAATTTTTTAGAGTTGTGAAAATAAATATGCATATGGTAATGTAAACAATATTTTGCATTATCGTAAAGAAATTTCCCAACCCAAGTAGTGATAATTGTATCGTCCTAGCTTGAAATAATCGTCATCGGGAGCCCTTCATGGAAAATCGTATCAAAAAAGTTTCTGCCTCTGATTTATTAAATGACTTGTTTGAGGATTGTAATATTATATGACGAAATATTTTCAAAACGCTTACAGATTTGAAAACCCCTCTCCGAGAGCTTTCATTTGAGATATGAGTCAAGGGGGTTTCCCGCAAATTATTTTACCGATAAACTTGGAGGAAAAAAGCTGAATTCCGAATTTTGGTTCACAACGAACATTCGCTTGTTCTTCAGGCTCAGCGGCAAACAGAAGAGCGCCATGGGCTGCGGACTACGTAAAATGAAGCCCAACTCGGGCGAGAAGTCGCCGGGCAAGATTTACTCCACGCTGAAAAGACCTCAGGTGGAGACTAAAGTGGGTGTGGCTTACACCTACCGCTACCTGGACTTCCTCATCGGGAAGGATGGTAAGTCTGAGTCCATGTACTGTTGAGTTTTATTTGGGTTATTTTACGCACTGGCCGCCTTTGACCGTGATAGATGTCCACGGGCTCTTTGTTTTTGACGGCCAATGGGAACGATTTGTTTCGAAATTGCAGCCGCATTGTTTCCATGACAAGGGCAGATGAGGCCGCTTTCAATGTCACAACCGTTTAGCGCTTAAATTTATCTGCTCGAGTCTCTTTGGGCAATCAAACAAATTGGACTTGATGTCTTTTAATTAGTTTTACGCCGCTGCTCTCTAAGCAATTTTGGTTCATCGGGTTACGATTCTTTGTTCGTTACTGGGAAGGAAAAGATTTTTTGGGAAGGACTTATAAAATGTGCATTTGGAGTCGAACAACATTGGTGGGTCATAAAATTCGGGCATTTTTTTTGGGTTGAGTCAAAGTCAAGTAGCCGATTTAGAGACTTTTCAAAATTTAAATAAATTGGTGGATATGTCCATCGTAACAAGGTGTCTTGGAATAATAGTCCAAATTAAACAGGAAGTCAGCCATTTTGGGGTCAAACATGGATCGCTGGGAATTTTTGGAAAGTGGAAGTGGTCATAAACTTATCCTGTGGAGACAGTACTTTCGATTAACACAAAATTTGGTGGGCTTCTCGATCACAATCGGATGCCAGAAAAAGTGTCTTGGAATAATAGTCCAAATTAAACAGGAAGTCAGCCATTTTGGTGCCAAACATGGATCGCTGGGGATTTTTGGAAAGTGGAAGTGGTTGTAAACTTATCCTGTGACAACAGTTTTATCGATTAACACAATTTGGTGGGCTTCTCGATCACAATCGGATGTCCGAAAAAGTGTTTTGGAATAATAGTCCAAATTAAACAGGAAGTCAGCCATTTTGGTGTCAAACATGGATCGTTGGGGATTTTTAAAAAATGGTTATAATCCTACCCCACGGTTTTACCGATTAACACGAAATTTGGCGAACTTGTCGATCACAACAGGATGCATGAAAAAGTCTCTTGAAGAACTTGCAAAAAATCAGAAAATTGAATAGCAAGTCAGCCATTTTGGGGATAATAACGTCAAGTCATACAATGGTTTTCAGGATTTTGGGAAGCTTTAAAAACGAGAAACAAAACAAAATTTGATTCATTGCTTGCTTTTCTGTTTTGGTTTTTGCAGACTTGGATAATCATTAATCGCCTGTTGACACTTTGACCGATCAATACAAAATTGGGTGGACTTGTCTATGGAAATATTAAGTACAAGTTGGACCGATAGCCAAAAATGAAACAGGAAGCCATTTTGGTTCCTATTGCCAAAGTCAAAGTCCTTTTGAGTGTCAATTCATTTTTGGACTAAAAATGAGTATATTGTGTCTCTGATGTATTCTAATTGTAAAAAAATGAAATTGTACACGTGCTGCAATCACGCGACGTGAAAAGGCATTTGTCGACGGACTGCTTTCGCTCCGGCGGCGCCCATTTTGTGAGGATCAAGGGGGATGCGAGAAAATGCCGATTGCTGCATTTTTTTTCTATTGAGGGAAGACAAAGTGGACATATTGTTTCCACTTTGAAACTTTTGTGTCTGCTGACTGAGTGGAAAGTAAAACACTCAACCGGCTGGGCTCGGGACCGCCCACTCGGCAGGAAGCGACTTCGCTTCCTGGTTTTTTCCTCTGGGCGGAGGCTTTTTTTGTTCAATTTAGACGCCGTCTGTCCAAACTGATTGCATTTTCCTCAATCGATCGAGACGTATTGATCCCGGCCGGAGGCCAATCGCAGCCAATGAAGCGCCGCTTTGATGCTGCGGGGGTGGGGGGGCGATGGGGGGGGTATAGCGGGCGGGCGAGGAGGGGCGCCGAGGGAACGCGAGCAGATGCTGGGAGCTTTGGAGGGCTGCATAACTTGCATTTTTAGCGCGCGCTCGGGTTAGAAAATGAATATGTTATCTTCCCTAAATGATAACCAAATCATTCTGGGTTTAAGATAAAAGATAAAAATAGAAATACTATGGAGAAGATTAAATGTAAGAATTAAAAGTCATTCAAGGTTTTAGTTGTTTAGAAAAGATGCCGATATGCTGCTTCATTAATGGTGTAGAAAATGTGGTGAAAATGGAAAAATTGGCATTTGAATTTTTTATAGTTTATTTGTCTTTTTATTATTTTTTTTTTTTTTATTGCAATCATTAGGTATGTTTAACTTTCTTAATGCATTTGCATTTTTTTTAAAAATATTTGCTTACAATAAACCCTGCATATATGATGAAAATGATTTTAAATAAATTGGTTTTAATTGATTAGTTTTTGATTACTCTTTTAATTTTTACAATTAAAAACATTTACAAAAAAATGTTGAATTTTCTTAATTCATTTTAAAAATAATAATCCTAATTTAAAGATAGCACATCAGAAGAGTCAAGAAAAACACTAAATATTAAACACCATTGATTTTTTTTTTTAAATTAGACACGTCATTTCAAATGATATTTAAATTATTTGAATTGAATGGTTGCTTTTTATATACATTTCTTATTTGAAGACATTTTAAAACGGTATTTTTAATATATTTTGTATATTTTTGAATCTTCCATTAATGCCAAATGAATTGGACGTCAATCCCCGTCAATGGCAGCCCACGAGTCAAGAGCAGGAACAAACACGGTGACTCTCTTTATAAAGCTGTGATTTCCACTGAATGATTTGGGAAGCATTTTGAGCACCGCAAGACCAGACGCCAAAAAAAAGGCTGAATGTCACAGTGGCCTTCAGTGAGAAGGATTCAATTCCGGCTCTCCAGCCGGCGAGCCGCGGGGATAAGTCGCGCCGGTTGCGGCAGCCCCGCCGTCCTGCGGCTAATCTCCCCCGGGAAAGACACTGGCTCTGCCGCCGAACCTCTCCCGCAGCGCCGACTTACATCAGAGAGCCACTGAGTGCAAAGATGAGCGTGGGGGGGGGGAAGAGGGGAGGGGGTGCCGGGAAATGGCTTTTCATTTTTTTTTATTCATTTTTTTTGCACATTTGACGCTGTGACAGCTGCTCAAAAGTGGGCAGGCAGGCTTTTCGTATCACAAGGTCTTTCCGGGAATGTTTTGGGATGATTGGGATAGTTGCAAAATGACATCGCTCTGGGGTCCTGGGTTCAAATCCAGGTCACGTCCACCTGTATGGAGTTTGCATGTTCTCGTGGGTTTCCTCCGGGTACTCCGGTTTCCTCCCACATTCCAAAAACATGCATGGTAGGCTGATTGAAGACTTTAAATTGCCCCTAGGTATGAGTGTGAGCGTGAGTCAGCGGCCTGGAGTCAGCTTAGATAAGCTCCAGCACCCCCCACGACCCTAATGAGGATAAAGCGGTTCAGAAAATGAAATGAGATGAGATTTTATCGCTTATACGTCGTATTTGTCGCTAAAAAAAAATGACGACTGAATCGAGGGTACGGCTTATATGCGCACAAATTAGACTTGACATGCACGAAACTGCAAGGTGACAAACATCAAAGGCTGTAACGCAAGACGGCCGATACAGTCGTTTATTTCAAAATAGAGAAAAGATAAACAGATAAAACTCTAAACCAAATTTATATTGACGTCTATGAATGAAATTCAAGAAAAAAAACCATCTTGCATAAAACGTTGAAAAAAACTCACTTCCTTATGCCTGCCATTGTCTCGGGATGACAAACTAGACCGCTACGGACACACTTCCTGGTTGTACTGTTCACATGACTTCCTTTTTGAATTTGCAGGCAATGTGCAATCCGGCAGACGATCTTTTCGATTCATACAGTATCTCAGAAATACCATTTGTGATCATTTTTCTTAAGATTTTCCCTTCAATGTAACACATTTGTACTCCCTATTAAAACCATGAATATGGAGGGGTTTTTTTTAAGTTCATAAAAATGTGAAAATCCACACTGAAACTCGCAAGCGGAAGCCACACCCCTGTCCTCCGCTTGCTACTAGGACTCAGTACTGAAGTACAGTACTGATTCTTTCTTTTAAAATAGGGGTGACCCTACTTTGCGTTTTTTTGTTTATCGCGGCCATGTCTGGTCTACATTAACCACGATAATCGAGGGATTACTGTAGTATAGTTGCCTTTTAATAGTCCAAATAATATGAAATAGGCACCCTAAAAACACTGAACCCTACATTGCAGCTATTTGTCTACCGCGGGAGGTCTTGGAACCAATAGACCGCAATAAATGAGGGATTACTGTATATGTTAAAGTCTGACAAAATGGAGACCTTTCTATGAATTTAAAGGCTGTCTCACTCACTCACACTTTCATATGTCAGATTTGCATCAATTGCATTTCAGGCGAATCTGATTTTTTTTGTACGGCTGCGGCGGTGGCATCGACGACGTCACCCGCGGGGAAGCCGTCCCAATATCAGCCAGCCGCTTTTGTTTTTGTGCGCGTGGCGGGCGCCGAATGAAAGCAGACGAGAAGCTTTATTACTTACGGCTCTGCTTTCATTTACACTGGCTAATTTCATACATTTGGAAGCCGTTTAACATCCTGTCGAGGCATTTGGCGCTCTTTTTCTCACCCCTTGACGTGGTGATAAGCAAACCAACGGCAGTGCGGAAAGCGAAACGCCGGAGAGCCGACGTCATTATCCATCCGGCGCTTATCTGAGAAGCTATCTTTAATTATTTCATAAATCGCTCTGACGCGACTACCTGAGATTATTCACGTCTTTGACGACGCGTGAAAAAAAACACAACGGTAAAAATGGAACAAGGACACACGCGGGAAGCCAAATGTGCTGATGCAGTGAACTCGTTCAGCCACCGGGGCGGCGCCGGCTGGCAGAATTTCAAATCGGGAAAGACTATCTATATATTGATAAATATACTGAAACATTTATGTATTCCCACACACTAACAAAAACACGCTAAAGTACACTATTATATATAATTTCCTGAGTACGGGATGAAATAAAATTCTAATCTAATCTATATACAGTGTGAATATTACGTAAGTATGGCAATGTATAATTGGGCAGATAAAAACAAGGTTATTATTGAAAGTGAGGAAAAAATTGTTAGTTTTCATTTTGGACTTTTTTCTTTTTTTATTAATAAAAACCTTTTTTTTTAAAATTTAAAAATATAAAAATAAACCTTCCACAGACTACAAAATTGGAAAATATTTACCGTTTTCCCTCCTTTTTTCCAATTACAAAGCATTAAAAATATCAATTTTAATTCAATTTACTTTCAACTAAAAAGAAAATACCCCAAAAGTATACTTGCTTGGATTCAGTTCATTTTAGTTTGAAAAAAGTTAATAAATAAATCATCAAAACAGTTGTCCGTAATCGATTAATAATGGCAGCCCTAACCTACACTCGCAGAAAAAAAAACAATAACATTAGCATACCTTCAATGCTCACACACGATTAATTTCTATTATTACAAAAACACACACACACAGACACACACATTTACAATAGAAAATAACACAGCAATATACACACTATATTACGTATTTGCATAGGCTTTCTAAAGTCACATGTCATCCATCCATCCATTCATTCATTCATCCATGCCTTAGCGTCCTGTCATCCCGGCACGCTAATGGAGACTAATCAAGTGCCGCGGGGAGCACAATGGCCGCTCGCTCTCCAGACTTCCCGGACCACCCGCCTCATTTTGAACGTGATTTATGAGCAGAAATAACGACATGGACACTCACTGACCACTTCATTTTCTGCGCTTGCCCGTACCGCATCGGAATCGGACTTAACTGTATTGTAACACAAAGTGGAACAAACCATCACCCCAGAGGGTGCTTTACTCAATCCGATAGAATGTTTGTTCCGCCACATCTCAAAGTCCTTTTCTTTTTTATCAAATAAACCAAAAAAGTGAAAAATCTACTACAGTTGTACCTCGACATACGAGTCCCCCGACATACAAGCAATTTGAGATACGAGTAAAATTTTGGGCAAATATTTATCTTGATATACGAGCATGGACGCGAGAGGCTTTTCATAAGAACATCATGGCCACCGTCTTTCTCCCCACAACTCCCTCGTGTAATGTCTCTACGAGCACAGGGCATAGCGTTGCATTTTTTCCAGTGTTTTTTTCCCGTTAGTCAGCGCGAATGGCGGAGCTTGTTCGCTAATACAAGAGGAGTGTATACTACTTCTCATTGGCAAGTGGTCGTGCGTTATCCTATTGTGAGGACATTTATGTGCATCAATTTGGGAATATTTTGAAGGGATCCGTCTAATTTTAGTACTATTAAACACATTTCAGTACTATTAAACCACTAGTTATTTGTTACTTTGTCAATAGATGGCCAATTAGAACAAATACAAATGTTTTTGCAATCCAATATCCTGTTTTGGGTGGTTTTTTTTCATATGGTTGGAACGAATGAATTTTTTTTAGTTCATTCCTATGGGAAACGTTCATTTGAGTTACGAGTAAATCAACGTACGAGCTCAGTCCCGGAACGAATTAAGCTCGTATCTTGAGGCACCACTGTATTTCGCTGTTGGCCAGAAAGCCAAAGTTGCTACCGAGGGACATCTCACTTTTTTTGGATGATAAAAATCATGTCCTTTCCCCTTTGAAACACTTTTGATTTCGTATTTCGACTCGTCGCACGATGAAAACAACGAGTCTCGATTACTGTCTACCTACAAATCATGGCAGAACAACTGGATCTGGCTGAGTCTTAATCATGTATTATTGAATACTCTGACAAGATTCTATCATTTAATTAGATGTAAAAACCTGTGCTATTGGGAAAGTCTCTGCGACACCGCGGCTCGACGCAATTAGGAACCACAGCAAACAACGAGTTGAGAATCCGCTACGAAAGCGAAGACCATTCTGATTGAGGCGCTTTGGCATGCGAGGCGCTCTTTGATTGTGACCATTTGTCGGCGTGATGAATTTGCAGGCGTGCCCGACGCCCCGAGAGCGAAAAGCAATCACGGTTCACCTTGCAGCCGCCGCGTGGTGGAGGGATACCCTCGCCGTGATTACGGCCCATTTGAGGCCGTGATGTTCCAACACACGCTCACCTGCACTACACGCATGACATGACATTACTACGTGTATTACATTCACGGCATGTTCGTGTTGGCCATCTTGTATTTTCTGCTCCGCTGACTTGAAGAGAAACCAAATGTCCTTCGGTCCACATCAGTCTTGTTCAAACCCTGATTCCAACGCCTAATGGGTTTTGAACGTTTCATTCTTGTTTAAGACTATCATTTGAAAACCGAAAAGTATAAAGCTTACTTTGAAAATCTAACTTTGAACCTGACATGAAAGCGTTTTAGAACCAGCCTGTATTGAGTTCATGTTCATTCATTTGCTGTTCCGCTTATCCTCAAAGGGTGCTGGAGCCTATTCCAGCTGACTTCTGGCATTTCTTGAAAATTGCAGGTCACAAATAGACCCACATTCACGCTCACACTGATGCCTAGAGACGATTTAGAGCAAAAGTGTCAGACTCGGGTTGGTTCACGGGCAACTTTAACGTCAACTTGATTTCACATGGGCCGGACCATTTTATATATAATATTTAGATTTTTTTTAAAATAAATGGATTAAAAGAACTGGATTAAAATCCCTGAATATTCATTTTTTATAGATCTAAAACAATGTTTATTTTAGCTTTTTTTTATATATATTTTTAGATTTTACAAAATGATTTTTGAACTAAAACCACAGAAAAAATGGATTAAAAAATTACAATTATTCATTTAAAAGGGGAAAAATCAGGACATTTAATATACATCTATACTCTTCATTTTAATTTGATCCTAAAACAGAAAGTCGGCACTCATGATTTACTTTCCCGGGCCACACAAGATAATGCGGCGGGCCAGATTTGGCCCCCGGGCCGCCACTTTGACACGTGATTTAGAGTGTTCAAGCAAATAGCCATGCGTGATTTTTGGGATGTGGGAAGAAACCAAAGTACCCCCCAAAAAACACGGAAGCCCAGGGAGAAGATGCAAACTCCACACAGTAACCAGTAACCCACCAGGGATTGAACCTTCGATCTCAGAACTGTGAGGCAGACGTGCTAACCACTTGCCCAATGTTCTTCCTCTCTGCGGTCCATATTTAATAATATGATGCACACAAATGTCCTCACAATAGGATAACGCACGACCACTTGCCAACAAGAAGTAGTATATACTCCTCTCGTATTAGCGAGCAAGCTCGGCCATTCTGCACTGACTACCAGGGAAATAAAACTGTGCTTACCCAGTGCTCACAGAGACATTACACGAGGAAGTTGCGACCAGAGAGACATGTCTGCTCGTATATCAAAATTTGTCTCGTATCTCAAGATAAATATTTGCTCCAAGTTTTACTCGTATCTCAAATTGCTCGTATGTCGAGGTACCACTGTATTTTGTCCAATGCTCCTCATTGAAACGCTGTGCCACTTCAACTCATTAAATGAAACGACAGACTTAATTTCATGAAGTTAATCCGCCAGATAAAAAAAAATGAAACAAAGCCACATAATCAATCAGAAGTGAAACCAGATTCTTCTCCACGCATGAAGACAATGAGCCAATCCATCACCACCACAACAGCTTCTCATATTTCACTCCTCGGCGCCTCCGTTATTTTGCATGGACGCCTTCTGCCTTTCTTTACCCTGCAAAGACCACCCGTCGCTCAACGGGGGGGCTCCAGGGGTCCGTCTATAATTGGACTTAATTACTCCTGGCGAAGCAGAGTGATGGATTAGTTGCGTCTCCGTATTAGCATACGCTTGCCCTCGCCTTTCATTTGCGGGGAGACGGCACTTCATTAAGCGCACGTCGCGGTTCGACCGCTAGCAAACCGGTCGCCGCACTTCGGAAAAGCGCAACCGCGCTGGCGGTTTTTCCGAAAGTGAGGCGGCCCAGAGCGGAAAAGACAATTGGACTGTCTGTGTTTAATGGCTCCGGAGATAGATAAGTGCGAGTGTTGAGTACAGAGCGGAGGCAATGAAATCGGCGCCTCGACTTCAAACTGTGGCAAACGGCTCACCGGAGGCCTCGCTCGCAATTGGCCGGCATGAAAATGTTTTCACGCCGACGCTATTTTTAGACGCTCCGGCCAGGAGAAGGAGAGAAGAACGTTTTATCCAGGTTTCGGGCGAGGAGACGCGACTGGGATTTCTTTTGGTATGGGCAACGGTTGCGTAGTCATTCCGGTCTGATTCCCGTATTGTCGTGCGCGGTCGATTGGTTGCCGGTCTTTTGGTCGCCGTCTTTTGGTCGCCGGTCTTTTGGTCGCGGTCTTTTGGTCGTGGTCTTTTGGTCGCCCCAACCGCGACAATGGGCAACCAAAAGACCGGCGACCAAAAGACCAACGACCAAAAGACCAGTGACAAAACAAGGTAAAACAACACGGTCTACGCATCAATCAAAGCCAACAATGGCCATGAGCAATTTCACTGAGCCGGTGTGTAAGTGTAGAAGAGTTTGTATGGACATGCGTTGTCCCTTTAAGAAGCTACGTCAGTCAGGGTCTTAACAAGTTCTCCAACAAAAAACAATAAAAGTCCGGGAAATTTGGAGCTTTTCTTTAGCCTAATAATTACTAGGGCATTAAGTACAGACGCTCCCCTACTTACGAACGAGTTAGGTTCCGAGCGATTGTTCATAAGTTGAATTAGTTTCATTCATATCATGCTTAAAGCATGACAATATTAGCAGTCGACGATGACGCGTTCGTCTGCTAGCAGCGACCGAGATGATCCGGATTAGAGCCAAAATGGCTAAAACTACATCCGTTTTACAAAAGACGTTCTTAAATCAATCCCGTACAAACGTTGATATATGGCGTACACAATATGAAATGATCAAAAAACATAAAATACGGTAAAAACTTATACGTTGACAGGTATGCACCCAACACCCATATTTTTAGACGGGTACAAATGAACAAATGAAATGTAAGCGGTAAATGGCAAAGCATTATATACGTATACCTAAAAGAAACAGGAGATTTGAGCTAAATAAAAGCAAACGAAGCCTTTTTTTTCGCTCCGTCAACAATTTGCGCGTCCTTGAGGAACTCGGTTTCCTTGCCAGGGTCACGACGTTAAATAAGAACAGAGCGGTAAACAAGGCATCTAAATGCTAATGTGTCCACATTCTAATATTCGCGCGGGTATCGCTAAAGAAAGCTAACGCCAGCCAGAGAAACTTGGAGACGACAGTCAAGTAAAAAGCCGTCTGTGCGCTCAACATCGGGTTTTAACGACACGCAAAAACCTTTTTGGCGAGAAGCACGGTCGGGGATTAAAATGGACCTCCATTACAAGAAGCTAGCGCGTTTTGTCCGTCTTTTCAGCCGGCGACAGTTGCCAAGAGACGGCGAGAAACCCGCGGTTAGAAAAAGAAGCTTTTTTTTTGTTCTTTGCACGTAACTTCCCTTTCGTCGAAAGCGCTAATCTAACGTGTTCTGCGAGAAAAAAAAAAAAAGCTTTTGGTTCCCATTAGCGTAATTTGGACGCGGGAACACGACGATTACGCTCAGGGGTGCCGAGGCGGCGCCACGGGTCGTCCATTAGATGCACTGAATTGGTGGGTAATTATCTCGTCATAGTTGAAGATGACAAACAAATTACCCAAGGAGAGGACGGAAGTAGCTGTCAATTTTTTTAAATTGTGATTTGAAGACAACAGGCGTTTTAGCACAGAAGATCGTGTTTAAGTGACAGTGACGTTGACGTCGACGTCTAATGTCGTCAAATAAAGCCAACCCGGGAGAAGAAAGGTATCAAAATTAAAAACTAAAGTAGAATTAAGTTTAGTGTAAGGTTAGATTAAACTTATTTTTGAGTGTGTCTGCATCGTAATCCAAGTTCATTTCAATTTGTTTATTTTATGTTACGAGCGCGTTGCCGTGCAGTCAGGGTGGAGGCGGGGCAAATAAAGCCAAGCCGGGAGAAGAACGATATCAAAATTTAAAACAACATTAGAATTAAGTTTAGTGTAAGGTTAGATTAAATTTATTTTTGAGTGTGTCTGCATCGTAATCCAAGTTCATTTCAATTTGTTTATGTTACGAGCGCGTTGCAGTGCAAAAAGTCTCCCCTCCGCGAAATCCATCTAATTTTAGTACTATTAAACACATTTTAGTACTACTAAACCACTAGTTATTTGTTACTTTGTTAATAGATGGCAAATTAGAACAAATACAAATGTTTTTCCAATCCAATATCCTGTTTTGGGTGTTTTTTTCAGAGGGTTGTAACGAATTAATTTCTTTTTAGTTCATTTCTATGGGAAACAATTTGAGTTACGAGTAAATCGACATACGAGCCCAGTCCTGGAACGCATTAAGATCGTATCTCGAGGTACCGCTGTATTTTACATTTAGAGTACTAGGTGGGCAACGACAAAAAACATTAGGGCTGGGCTCTCATGCACCCCCAAATAGATTGCGCCATGGGCAGTCGCCCACGTTGCCCATAGCAAAAACCAGCCCTGCTCCCTTGAAATCTTGTTTTGAAACGCTCCTACGAGCTTCAAACCTACGAACACTCAGTGAAACCAAGGAGTGGCTACATAAGCTCCTCCTCCCCCACGGTGAGGTCTGTTCTTAATTGGCCGTCCAATAACGAGACGACAACTTCACTGAGAGAAAAGCGGATTGTGAAAGGCTAATTACGGAGCGTGCCAGTTATGGTGGAAAACTGTTTCGGTCCCACCCACGGCAACGGATGTTCGATCCCTATGGACGGGGAGGGTCGGCAGCGTCAATGGCAGAGAGTGACTTAACAAACGTGGCCGATACCTCACAAGTCATTCATCCTTGGCGGCGGCGAATAATGGATGCCAGCCTTCTTTTTTTCCCCGCCGCATGTAAATGCATGTGCCGGAGGCGCCGAGCGCGCATATTAATTTCATATTTACTCATCTATTTTTAAAGCTGCTGAGCGATGGCGGCGCCACGTTAACGCCGATTGTGTGACTTTCTCACTTTTCAGGAAATGGGCTGGTTATGGTTATTGTTTCTGCGTCACCTCCCATTACAATTTTGACTTTATATATTTTCAAGACATATTAATGGTTTCATTTTTTTAACTCATTCACTGCCATTGACAGCAAATTCATTTGAAATGGGTGACATGATCATGTTTCACATCCAATGACGGCAATAGAGGTCAAATTCAAATATATATTTTACTCATTTTTATCACTTATGTCAAATAAATCACATTCTTCTCAGAACAGAATGGGAAAAGTTATGAATATAAAATCAGGCTTTCAAATAAATATGTACCTTATTTTCTCGCATATTAGCCGCCTCCGCGTATAAGCCGCACCCTTAAAATTGCCTTAAAATCATTGAATTGTACGATGTTTTATTATTTAATTACGATGTTGGCAGAGGGAATGGATTATAATTTATTGTAAAATCATTTACCCAAATGTGAATAAATGTGCAATGGAAATTTTGGAGAATTGGGAAATTTAAACTGTTTTTATATATAGATCTATAATCTTAAATATCAGAAATGTACCGTATTTTCTCGCATATTAGCCGCATCCGCGTATAAGCCGCACCCTGAAAATTTGCCTTAAAATGGTTGAATTTTACGATTTCTCTCGTATAAGATGCCCCCTAATTCACAATTTTCACCTCCGTATTCATGGTTTTAATAGGGAATACAAATGTGTTACGTTGATTGGAAAATCTTAAGAAGAATCATCGCACGTGGTATTTATGAGATACGGTATAAACCGATTGCTGGATTGCACATTCCGAAAGGGTGTTGCCTGCACGTAGACAAATTCAGAAAGGAAGTCACGTGGGCAGTATACAACCAGGAAGTGTGTCCGTAGCGGTCTAGTGTTCACCAAGCACTGGGTGCAATAATAGCATGAGATACAAATTACGCAGGTATATTAAGGCTGATATTTTAATGATGGACCGGAAGACCTTTGATCGGCCTTAACAACTATTGGGATGTGCTGACATGGTAAACACTACAAACACATGTATCAAGGCTACTCGCGTCTAGCCAGTCAGAGCACGTTTAACTACTGTAAGATGGCGGCGCCCTGAGCGAGCAATGGTAGGAAGTTGAAATAAATGACCGTATCAGCCGCAATGTCTTGGATTATGGCGTTTCATCATTATCACCTTGCTGTTTCGTGCATGTCAAGTCTAATTTGTGCGCATATAAGCCGTACCCTTGATTCAGTTATCATTTTTTTGTTAAAAATACGGCTAGTATACGAGAAAATACGGTATATCTATATATAATTTCCAATATATATTTGCCTGTATAATTTACTATCTTAAAGTCAGATTTCAGGAACGCAGCAGACCAACCACGAGGTGACATTACAAATCGATCGGTGCGACGAAAGGACCGATTAGCCAACAAGGGTCGGCGCGATCTTTGATGATAACACGGGCAATCAATAAAGTTGCGCCTCAGGCCGACAACGACAACACGAATGGGAGCGGCGCTCCGACACGAGACAACGACCTGCAAGACTTCATTAAAACCAAAGAGGTGACGAGTCGCAGTTGATTGAGTACAATTACCCACGGGGACCGCCAAATCAATCTCGGGTTTTTTTCCCCTCTCTCTCGATCTTAACGAGGGGTTTCGTTCCGTTCCGTGCGGAACATTAGCATGCTTTGTTCATTTTTTAGTATTACAAATTATTATTGAACCATCGTACGACATAATATTTAGTAAAAGTAACGACAACTCGAGATGACCCGGTTTCGATCAAACCATTTTCAGAGGATGAAATCAGTTAAAGAAAATAACAAAAAATGGGTTTTTAAGAAGAAACAACATAATAATCCTGAGGCATATTACAAAAATACATATACAGTACTATACTATATATTCATATTGACCTTAGTGAAGCAAACATGGCAAAACAAATAGAAAATATCCAACGCCGATAAGAAAATGACTAACTCAATTAATCACATTGCGTTATTTCTTATGCAAATTTTGATGATCCAGATATTAAAAAACGTATATATACAGTAACTTTTAGAAAATATATTTATATTTACAGTAGTGAAACAATTGCAGAACAGAAAGCATAAAAGTCAATTTAATCATCCATGAATCAAATTGGACTATTTTTATACAAGTTTGTTTATGAGAAACAAACATTTTAACAGAATTTGTTGGCGACCTTTTTTGTGCTGTATATCGAATTAAAATATATAGAAAAAATTTCACTAGTAACAATCTTGTATGGTTTCAATGTTGGGAAGCTTTGTTCAAATGGAGAAAAAAAAAACGTACCTTGTTTACGATATTGATAGGGACATTCTTTCACCATTTTGGATGTCCACAATACATATGTTGATACTTTTGGTCTTTTTTCTTCAGGTATTAGAGCAGTTGGGGATCTAAAAAAACAAAACAAAAAAATCAATCAAATTAGACCAGGGAATGTCAAGTTCTTCATGGTTTGTTTTGGTTTCTGCTAAAAAAAACATCTGAATAATATATACGATGAAAAAATCCCTCCCAAAATCCAGTGCGATCTTTTCATTGTGTATTTTTTCTTTATCTGACCACCGATAGATTATTATTATGTTTTTTTTCATGCGAAAGTTATCTGAAAAGGAGTTAGGTTAACACATGCGTAGTTATTCCCGATTTTACTATTGTTACTTTCACCTATGGTTGTTATTGGTTTCTAATTTAAAAAAATGCCCTCCCAAAAATGGGACAAAATCCGGTGCGACCTTTTCATTGGATATTCTTTGGCTTGCGCAACTACTACTGAGGTGCAACTTGTGTTTTTTCCCCTATTTGACAACCGAAAGATTATTACATAGTTTTTTCATGCTAGTTATCTGAAAAGCAGTTATGTGAACATATGCGTATTTATACCCGATTTTACTACTGTTACTTTGACCTATGGTTGTTATTGGTTTCTGATTTTTTTTTAAAATTACCCTAACAAAAATGTGACATATTCCAGTGTGACTTTTAAAAAAAAATCTTCTTTACCATGTATTCTTTGGCAGGTACAACTAGGACTCAAACGTGACTTTTAGTTTTAAAAAATACAGTAGGACACCTAAGATGTATTGAACGCAGCCAATGTTGCTGAAGTTGCTGGTGGCGGAATGTCGAATTTCGCTTTTAAAGCGAAAGATTGGCTTCCAAGTGCGAGCGCCTCAAATCTCAGTTCAGGAAGTTCAACCGACAATTTGTAATGTTGCATTTGTTTTGAAAATTGCTCGGCGCAGGAAAGAGCTAGCTTTCGTTTTAAAGCGCCTTGGGCTTTGCGGGGTCTTCGGAATGGGAACGTGTTTGCATGAAACCCTCCGTGTACGTTTGGTGCATCGCCCTGACTCACTTTGATGCGTCTGCCGCCAGATAAACACCAAGAGAGGTGTCGTACTTGTTTATTTCATATCTATTTCCGCCTGCGCTTGCCATGAATATTCACACCTTTCAATTGTGTTATCGTCGGAGACAGTGCATTTCTTTCTTACTTGGGGAACCCCGACAAGTTGTGAACAGATTTACCGGACAATTTGGTAATACTGTGTGAAAGTGTCTGTGAAATAGCTGAAAATAGCTTGTTTAGAACTAAAAGACAATTGTTGCACTATAAAAAAAAATTCTCTTTTGAAAAATGGGTGTTTAACAGATAAAAGCGTGAGTTTACACACCTAGAGAAGGTGAAGAAATTCAATCACTCATCTATTAGGATCCGACAGCCGTTTCTGGCCACCATAAAAAAATTCAGATCTCTACGTTGCACGGTTTGGACAAACGTAGCGAGAGAATCTTAACATACACACAAACAAATCCATAAATCACAATTTATAAGGATTAATAGATGACATTTCTCTTCAGGTGGCAACAAATGATCATGTTATTAGAGCCTTTGAAAAGGATCCATGTCCAATTCACTCCCAGCCCACCCAAAAAAATGAATTGGACATCTATTTCCGTTAACGTAAATGTCTGCGGACAAAAAATTCAATTCAAAACCCATGACAAAATTGTTTTTTTTACATAAAAAAGAATGACATTTTAAATAGTGCTATTTTTTACATTATTTTTTAGTTGAAAAAGATATTTTAAATTTAACCAAAGAATATAACATTCCATTAAAAAATATATTCTTAGATTTCTGCAGTCCTCGAAAAAAGCATATCGCAACAATTATCGGTGATTTTCAAAATAAACCTTCTGACAGCTCCAATCTTAACGTAAAACCGCAAATTTTGAATCATACCATCCATCGTTTCATCAGCATAGAAAAAAAATACAGAAAATATCGGTGATTTAAAAAAAAAAGATGCCAAGCTGCCAAACTAAACTAAACGTCAATATAAATAAGAATGTGACGGCGGGTGGCGTCACGTCACCTGCGAGTCCAATTTCCTCCTTAAATTGTTTGCTGCCATCTTTGATTAGGAGCGCTCACTCCATCAGGCATTGGCCACCCAAACCCCCGAGGCTAGCTGCGCCGCCTTCGCGCTACATCCACATAGACAAGTCCCCGGCCCCGCCCCCCAAGCCCGTCTGTGTTTAATGCTCCTGTCTGACTCTGCGCTAACACAATTTCACGGAAAAGCAATTTGTTGGCTGTCACACGGAAAACCCTCCATTTTTGCCGTGGTTTGTCATCGTGACACTTTGTTTTCTTGCGTGCGACGCGGTCAACAACTTCCTGTTTTTTCTACTTCATTTCTTAGTCTCTACGTGGTTAGCTTCATGTCTCCCCCCAAAAAACATTTAGCCCGTTAAACTATATCCACTCAAAATGGATTGGACGTCTACCCCTACCTTTGGCAGTCAATGAGATCATTTACTGTTTTGGCCCGAATATAAGACGATCCTGATTATAAGACGACCCCCTCTTTTTCAAGATTGAAATTTGAAAAATAGTTTTTGAACACCAAATTGAATTTGTATACAGTACATCTGAAACAAATGATAATAACAAAAATTGGACAAATATTGGAGTTATTTTGCCTCATTTAAAAAATGGCTATTACACCTTAACATCTGAACATTTAAATATGTCAACTAAAGTGCAATCACATTTGTAAATGAATAGCTTTGAGTTTTCAAAATATAAATAAAGCAATCTACTTTGTTTTTTAAAAAAAATGCAATAACTGCAATTCAGCATTCTCTTTAAAGATATCTGGCGTCATCTAGCGTTGTCACTTAGTATAATGTCTAGACCCCGAATGTAAGACGACTGCCACTTTTTCAGTCTTATTTCAATGCAAAAAAACACCGTCTTATATTCGGGCCATTAGGGAATTATTTTATTTTATTCCAACCCGATCTGATTGAGGAGCGTGAAATCCCGAAATCGGACTTGAATATTTAGTGATCTCCGCCGACGGAAATTTGTATGTGTGTGTTTTCAAAAAGCGAGATTAATAGCGACTCCCAGGGTGATTAGCGCCCACTCGGGGAAGAAGTGTCCCGCGGCTGTGTTTCCACGGCTAATTGAAAGCGCTCCTTATTTACTCTTGCTCGCTTTATTTATTTTTCAATTTTTTTTTTAATTTCCCGCTCTGATCCCGTGGCGCCACCCCCGACCGGCTTCCTTCCACCAGGACTTCTTCTCGCACCAAAGGCGAGGAAACCAAATTAGGGATCACAGCAGGATTAATGCGCCGGTGGTGCGGGAAGATGGAAATTGGAGGAGGGGGTTACGTTGCAGTCATTTTGCACGGTGGCCTATTTCCTTGCCTTAATTCCTTCACGCCTGTTAGTTTCCAACGCTCCGCCATTGTGCTACGGTAGGATGCCGTGATTGAGAAATTGAGGCGTGGTGGGGGTGGGGGTTGGGTATTTTTAGACGGGCGCCCCCTCGGGACACCGGCCTTGTTTTGTTTCTTTTGTCAGCGCTTTCATATTTCTTGGCTTCCTGGAAGGACAACCTGGATATCGCTTTTGCCAGCAGATGCAGTTCCACAATTCATTAAGGGACGGTCCGACCAAGAGTCTGTCGATTTGACTGAGGTGGAAGAGAATCTTTTATTTATTACGTATTTTATACGTTTTCTGATCATTTAAAATTGTGTACGCCGTATAAGAACTTTTGTGGGGGATTTTTTAAGTACGTTTTTTTGTAAAACTGATCTTGTTTTACCCATTTCGGCTTTTATCCGGATCGTCTCGGTCACGGTAGCAAAGGAAAATGTCATTGTCAACTGCTAATTGCTTTAAACATATGTCAATCACTTCCGACTTTTCAGTGTATAAATATAGCACGTCAGCAAGCAATGTACCCAGTCAAGCTGTCAGTGTCATACATCGACATCTACAGAATCTTGAATTTAGTGCATACTGATTGGCCACTTTGAAGAAAATTTTAGACGTTTAAGTGCGCCCTATGTGAGTAAATATGTGCCGCGTTGCATTTGTACGTTTTATTAAAATCCCTTAATAAGGGGAATTCCGATAGTTAATAAGGGGAGCAATTGGCCGAGGTTGCCAGGTATGGGTTTATGTCGTTTGTCTTCTGGCAAATCTCGGGGGCGGTGGTGTTCTTTTCTGGGTGGCTGAACCTATAGAACAGGGGTGTCAAACGGGCAGTCCCCTGGTCCCCGGGTAGCTCATTCAAATAGTTTTTCAAAAAGGGGGCCGCAAAACCAGTTAATAAGGAACCTTAAATTCCCCAGAAGCAACAGGAAGTAACCTGGAAATGTCCAAAAATCATCAGGAACCGACAAACAAAAAGAAGCAACCCCCAAAATCAATAGGAAATGATCCAAAATTGCGCAGGTGTCGTTAGCAAACGCGAGTGTCAATTTAGCTGACTGAATTTTGAATGCGACTTTCCATTACCGACACATTATTACCATTATTACCAACGATTTTCTCGTTTTTAATTGAACGCAGGCTGATTGCAGCTCGTTAGCGCCCGCTAACGCTATGGCTCTCGGACCGCCGATCCGACGAGCAATCAGCGGTGATTGGATTTTGATATCTCCCGATTAAGTCTAGAGCGGCAAGTCCAATTTGGCAAAACCAACCTGAAGTAAATTCTTAATTACTTTGCGATCTGAATTGCAAATTGTCAGATATTTGCCTATTTTTGGGGGAGGGGGAGGGACGGTTTGACTTATGGTTAAGTGCAGCTGCAGAATCTTGAGGAAGAATGTCAGACAGTGACGTTTATGCTTAATTGGGACTTTCTGTAATGTTTTACGTTGTGCATATCAATGAACAAAAGCCGCTTTGATAGCAATAAACGTCCAATCCAATTCAACTGGAAATTGAGATGAGCTAGCAGCAAATAATTGCTGAAGGTAAGGGCAGAATAGCCTGTCAAAAGTCAAATAGTCGACTTGTAGTTAAGTTAAAAATTGTACAGTAAGAAACATTCATGTAACAGTTTGCCTCTGCATAGATGAAAGCGATGATGTCCTGCAAAGATACGCCGTAAGACTTGTTTGTAACACAAAATTGAAAGAAGGCCAGGAGAGGAAGCAGAAAAAAAATTCTGTTCACGATTGGTTCAGGAACAATGTCAACGAAAGCAAATGTGTCATGTCCATGTTGTCCTTTTTCAGGTGGGACGTCCACCCTGCGTCTTTCGTCGGTCCGAGAGCTACCAGAGCAATTAAAGGAGCTTTACCAGCAGGGCTTCCACCTGGCGGCCATTCACCCGTTCATCCACCCCTGCGGCCCCGAGTCCAACAGCCCGCAACACCAACTCTACCGCGCCATCTTGGTCCAGGTCAACGACGGGTATGTGCTCGTCGCACGCCATGTCCAAATAGATGACTTCCTCTTCAATTTTAATAGTTCTGGAGACGTTTTCATGGCGTCCCGTTCTGATACATGTCCATCCGTTTTAGCGTCAATTTGTGGAAAAACGACATGCTCTAATCTTCCAAAGATCGTACGAATATTTTTGTCACATTGAAAGAGGTCATATTGAGGAACTTTGTCATCACGAGGGAGTTGATGGGGAAAACAGGTTAAAGATTCATGGCGAGTCGTAAATAAAATAAGACGTCATTTAGAAGGGGAATGACGACTCCAGTTTTCTAAGGAAAATCATTTTCACTTGCAGAGAAACAAACATGTCTCGACAGGCTGATTATGTTCCATTTTCCAATGTATATCGACTGGTAGAATTGGCTTCTTTGCCATGTTTGGCTAGATTGAGTTGAGCGACATGATGTGATTTTTTTTGGTCACATATTGAAGAACAATTTATTTTAGGCTTTTTACATGAATGTCATGTCTTGTTAAGGTTTTGGTTGGAGGTGAGTGTGTGTGTATGAACTTTTCGCCTCTTATGTCCCTCCGTGCTTCCCTTCCTCTTGTAACCAGCTGTGCAGGATTAGTAATCAGCCCTGTGTGTGTGTAAACCCTGTGTTCTGGTATATCTGGTGGTGGGAATATTCTGTCATGATCTGCCTCGGGTGCGTAACGTGAACAGACCCCAGGATCCGAGAAGCAGAGAAAGGCGAAGGGGGTGCTGGTGCACTAGTTAAGACTTTTAATAGAAAAATGGTCAATAAAAAGTTATCAAAATTGAACGGGGAGGACGTGCACTGACAAGAGAAAACATGACTTACGTGGACGGGGAAACACTAGGTAATATTCCCACAACCAGAGATACCAGAACACAGGGTTTACACACACACACAGGGCTGATTACTAATCCTGCGCATTTTTAAATACACACACAAGGGCTGGTTACCAATCACGCCCAGCTGCTTACAAGAGGAAGGGAAGCCCAGAGGAGAAATTTATTTTGGCCATGAAATAATGACTAACCATCAATCACATTATTTGGGAATATAGTGAACTAAAATGCTTTACAGCCACGAAACTTGAAAGAAAAACACGGTCCCGTCACCCCTCCACAATAAGACAACACAGTCATCCTCTCCCTTGACTGACATAAGGGGCAATTTGTCCCCCCCGTGGATCTCCCCCCACCCCAGGAAAACAGAAAATGTCAACTGTCAAATCCCCCAACCTTCCATTAACGCGCAACATGGTGAGGTTACAGTTGAGCAAGCTGGTGGCTGATGGGAAATTCATCATTACCGGCTGATTATGGAAGATGAAGAAGAAAAAGGGGAGTAGCGGGGGGAATGAGGTCCCCGCCAAAGAGCAATAGAGACGAGAAAACAGGTGAAACTATGGAGAAATATTCTCTCTGTTGTCATAGCGATATAGAGGCCATGGATTCAGGGAGGCATTGAGTTAAACCACACCCACGTCGCCTTTTCGTCATCAGTCACTTGAATGCAACGTGAATGTTTTTAACACCTCCGACGGCCCCCCTGGCGGAGGGACGGGAGTCATCAGGTGTGCCCCCCCGCCGGATGTTTGTCAGGAGGAGATGCGGCAAGACGGCCAGATGACATCGCAAGCGACGTGCTACCATTTTTAACGCCAAAGCCCCCCCCCTCCCCTATTTCTTGATGTTCACACGCTCGGTCTGGTTTGCCTCATCGCATCCTGACTCCGTCACCCCCACTCCCTTATTTTGTCCTCCACGCTCACTCACTCCCTTTTCCTCTCTCTTGAGACTTAAATCAGCTACAAGAGTTATCAATGAACGCATATTTTTGAGTATGTCACCTGATTGAATGTTTTTAGTATAATGAGATTTAAAGCTTCACAATAGTGTACAAATAACAACAACAAACAAATAAATACTCCATAAACATAATGAGTTGTCAACACCTAGATTATATTTACAGCAATCACTCGAATATCGCGGTTAATGTACACCAGACATGGCCGTGATAATCAAAACATCGCGAAGTAGGGTCAACTTTGTAATAAAAAATATTTTTATTACTTCAGTGCTGAGTCCTAGTAGCAGGAGTGGCGTCAGCTTACGAGTTTGAGCGTGGATTTTCACATTTTTATGAACTTTAACAAAAAACTTTTTTTTTTTTTTTATTTATTTTTTAAAAATTGAATTTTTTAAAAGTTTATAAAAATGTGAAAATCCACAATGAAACTCGTGAACGGAAGCCATCCTTGCTAAAAGGACTCCACATGGAAGTAAAAAAAATACATAAAAAATAAATGCTGTTTTTAAAAATAATTAATAGGAGAGAAAAAAATCGCAAAGTAGTGAATTCGCGATACTTGAGGGATTACTGTATATTGGAATTGGTTATTTTATTATCGGCTCGAATCGGACTAAGCACATGAAGAAATTGTTGAAAATTGCATAAAAATCCGAAAAAATAGTTTGGTCATCACGTTAATTTTCCGACACGTCGATTCGTGTTCACAAAAAGTGTATTTTGAATTATTTGAGGAGAAATTAGATGTCGGATCACTGTTAGACTTCCCATTCAAAATGGACTGGATGACAATGGCAAAATAAATATATCCTTTTTAGAATGCTGAACTTTGACCAAATGACCTGACGGGGGCCATTTTTGGGGATTTCCAAACATAGCTTTCCTCTCTCTACCTTTGTGCAATCTCGGGGGAACAACGGATAGACGTTAATCTTCAGTGGAGCAAAACATGTTTTGGAATGTGGGAGGAAGCAGCAGTACCTAGAGACAACTAGCACAGCCAGAACGTGCGACCTCCACACGCAAAGGTCGCAGCGTAGATTCCAACCCCCAACCTTGGAACTGTAAGAAAAATGTGCGAACCACTTGGCCACTGGCCTGACCCCAAGGTCGCACCTTGTTATTCTTAAAAGGAAAGAACATCTGTTTTTAGGGGCCTCGACATGCCGGAAATTCAACTGTTTCCAAGCGTAACCATGACAACAACATGTATTTGCACAAATGCCGAATACTACCAATGAAATGAATGAAATTCCCCTCCCCACCCAAAAAAAAAAAAAAATCGGGCATGGTTTTTTGGGGCAATTTACATGAAAAAAAAAACATTTTTGTTCATTTTTGGATGGCCATTTTAATTTCAAGGTGAAGATTCATTTTAAAACGCAAATTCAAGTTTTGCATTTTGATAATATTGGGGTGTTTTTGTACTGGTATGCCACCCCAAAAATTCCAACTGCACTCTCAAAACCCCAACAAAAGCAAACTATTGTCATTTAGAGTGTGGTGGACTCAAATTTACTAACGAGTTAAATCGAACTGAAACGCATCGTAATTGTCGTATTGAGTATTTGAGAGTAATTGGAATAGTATGCAAAAATTCTACGATTTATGTCCTTCAACCTTTGATTTGACTGACATTTTTGGACAGCCATTTTACAATGTAAATACAAAATTTGCATTAAAAAAAAAACCTTGAACAGTCAGTTGAGAGAAAATATGGCTGCATCGTCATGGTTACCATCTGAACTGTGAATGCGTCACCGTCGTCGACACTTTGGAATTTGTTTTCTATTTTCTTTCATTTTTTCACCTGAGTCATTCTGTTATTCTACATAAAGTTAAAAAACTAACTTTTGTTGAATAGCTGACAAAGACTAACTTGAGCATATATTGATGATTCCCACGATCCTTTCAATCTATTTTTACAATTGTGAGCATCCAGGGAGCGATTCGAGTCTGCGCACACACACACACAACACAGACACACACACTCAGACACACACACACGACACACAACACACTCGCATTATGGAGCTTTTTACAAGCTGTTTTCGTGTCAAAGAAGACGAGAAAACCTTTTAGCATGAACACGCCACTGCATCGTAAGGGTGTGTGTGTTGGGGGGATGGGGGGGTCCAATTTGTAATCTGTGCTCTGAAAGTCGTGAAAACGTTTCCCCCGGAGACAATCTGGGCCTCGGGAGCTCTAATGGAACACAATTTGATTTAAATAGAAAAAAAAGTTGAAATTGCGGTTCGGTGGAGTGAGTGGTTAGCGCCTCGGCCTCACAGCTCTGGGGTCCTGGGTTCAAATCCAGGTCACGTCCACCTGCGTGGAGTTTGCATGTTCTTTCCGGGCCTGCGTGGGTTTTCTCCGGGTGCTCCGGTTTCCTCCCACATTTCAAAAACATGCATGGTAGGCTGATTGGACACTCTAAATTGCCCCTAGCTACGAGTGATTGGTCGTTTGTGTCTTTGTGCCCTGCGATTGGCTGGCCACCAATTGAGGGTGTCCCCCACCACTGGCCTAGAGTCAGCTGGGATTGGCTCCAGCACCCCCCCCCCCCCCCCCACAAGCCTAGTGAGGATAAAGCGATTCAGAAAATGAGATGAAAAGTTGAAAGTGATCCAGCACGCCCAGTGGAACCAGTGAGGTTTCTTCAGACCTGAGGAGCAATATGGACACCCATGGGAAAAGCGTTGCTCATTACGTCCATCGCGGCCGACCAATTGATCGCCAAGGTACTATTGGTAGATCGCCTTAGAGTAAAATTTGGTCCTTCGGGCCGGAACAATGTCTCGTGGCATCCACCAGCACATTTTTTGAACATGAATATCTGACTTATTTAACAATCGTTAAGGTCTTTCAGCACCCTGTTGTTGGTAATGAGTCCTTAGCTGCCCTCCCTCCAAACTCAGCGCCGAGTTACAAAAATCAGCAGGTACCGACAAACAAACAAGAGGCAATCTGGAAAGTCTCAAAAACAATAGAAAATGATCCAAAAGTACCAAAAGTGACCTGTAAGAACTTTAAAATGACAAGAAAGAGACAGCAAATTAACTCATTGCCTGCCGTTGACAATGAAAGATGTCCAATTCCCTTAAACTGGCTGTAGGTCTTCATCTTTCAGTGCCATTGACGGCGGGAGACGTCCAATCCATTTCGAGTGGCAGGGGCAAATGAACAAAAATAGATTAGATTAGAATTTTATTTCATCCTGTATTCGGGAAATGTCTTTGGTTGCAGTAGCAAGACAGACACAGAAGACAATGTAGACCTAGTTAATAAAATAAAATAAAAAATACACATGACATGGCCCGCAAACCCAACTGAACGTACTTTGGCGCCCGGTTGTGCGTGCCAGGCGTTAAAAACCCGGACGCGTCGGCTCATCGGCACGCAAGGTCAAACGGCAGAAGCGCTAACTGCACGTCAGGCGACGACGTCGTCGCCACGCAGAAAAGCAAAGCCGCACACCCGCGGAGAAGAAAAGGCCACGCGGGCTTTCTTGTCAACAGGATGAGCAGCGGGATTCCGCTTGGGAGAAGCCAGGTTCGAAAGCGTATAAATAGAAAAGAAAAGCGCCTGCTTGAATACGCTCGCGTGGTTGTTATTTGGGGGGAATCTGCATGGGAATTCTATCTCCTTTCATCTGCAAGTATTTTTCAAGTTTCTTTGTCACCTCCCGCAGGCCGCCGGTATCATCAGCGAGTGTTTACATTCGCCGCGTGTTTACACGGCCGCCGAGAACCGTGTTTTTTTTTGTAGTGTAATCTTTACATTAGCCGGCATCAAAGTGGAAACGGAGCTAACGCTTTGCTCTTCCTGCAGGACAGACAGGAAGCAGTCGCCGTGCCCGCCGTGCCCGCCATGCCCACCGTGCAGGCTGCAGCTGGAGCAGTGCGTGCCCGCCGAGCAGATGCCAACCCCTGAACTCATCCAGGGATATGTCAAAAAGGTACAAATTTAAATAAGATAGCAAACTAAGATTCGCCTCATTTGTGGTACGTGATGCAATTGACCTTTCACAAAAGCTCCGCCCCCTGTATATACTGTTATGCTTACAATCTATGGTAGGGAAGTCTGTGTATGTTAGTAATGTTTTGGGAGGTCCGGACCTTCCTGTGGGAAGTTTGCATGTTCTCTCTGGGCTTGCGTACGACTCGTACGGTTTTTGTAAGGTTTTTTTGGGGGTTTGTAAGGGGAATCATAATCATTTATAAGGGCAGTTATCGGCAGAGGTTGACAGGTATGAAACTTGGTAAAACAAACTACTACCAGTATGAACACAATTCTCAAATGGAATGTACAATTTTAAATCCCGAAAGTCCAATTCATCCTCATATTATTTTAAAAAATTCAAAGTCTGATTCATCATCATTAGATTCACCCAAACAATTGATCCCATTCTTCTTGACTTGCCAAAGGCTAAATGGAGAGGGCTGGCTTTTGTAAAAGAAGGTAGATTATCGCCATCTGGCGGACAAAGACAGGTTTTACATCTCCCATTATCCCATTATATAGGCTGCGGACGCGACTTTTTCACCAGCATTTGGTCATAAAAGCGAGGACTTTGTGTATAACGCGAACTTTGCTTCCGTTTTTCGGTACAAAATTGTGCGCGTTATACTCGAGTCGATACGGTATATCGTAAATGGCATCACCCCCTCGTTAAAATAGCATCCGTTCATATCTGCCAGGCACAAACACTCCGATCTTTATTGTCTTCTCCCGCGCATGTACGACGGACCGGACCGCCTCAACGTTGACCTCCCTTCGGCGGCCCGCCCCACCCCCTCGGAACCTTCTTTGCCCTTCCATTAGTCATGCCGCCGCCATCCTGTTGGACCTCATTACCGCCGCTTATCGCTTACATCTGCCGAGCTGAGCGGGAATACCGGAATACCGGAATTCTATTCCGAGCCGGCTCGATGCAGACGACTTTTTCCTTTCCCTATCATTATTTGGGCTTTTCTCTCAATCTCCACCATTATCCGGCGGCTTCCGCGTTGACCTTCGGACGCCTTTTCCGTAATGCCTTCGCCGGGAGAGAAGAGAAAGAATTACCGATTGCGGATACCCCGCCGGCGGGACGCTTCTGGGATACGGTCCCGCGGCGTTTTCCGCCCGACAATCGTCTCGGCTAACGAAAGGGAAAGCGAGCGGCGCAAAAAGTACTTTGACCCGAAAGGCGCCCACCCGGCTCGGCTTCTCGCCACCTCGTCGGCGTTTACGCCGCGGGAAACGGCGGCTCCCCGGCCCGCGTCTCACGGCCGCATCTGTTGCAGTCGATCCGGACGGAAATATCTCGAGTGTGCGGTGAATATATCAGCGTGGCACGGCGACACCCGGAGCAATCATTCGAGATCCCGGGAGGTCTCCGTTCATTGCACAAAAACCAGCAGGACTTCTTTGCCTTTCCATTTCAACTTCATTCGACCTTCTGGAAACTTTTGAGCGAACGTGTCACATCCGTCGCTGAAATTTTGGCAGATCTATCTCGTTTCAATTTTAGTTTTAGTTTTTTTAACCTTGAAATGTAATCGTTTGAATGGAATATGGTGCAATGTAATACAGATTAACATGCAATATGTCCAAGTTAAATTATAATAAAATGGGTATATTTTACTCTAATCGTGGTATGATACGATCGAAATCAATGGCATTGCTATTTATTGTAAATTTAAACGTTGCACGGCAACGCGCGCGTACATAACATAAACAAATTTAAATGAACTTGGATTACGATACAGACACAATCAAAAAATAATTTAATCTAACCTTGCACTAACCTTAATTCTAATTTTGTTTTAAGTTTTGCTACCTTTCTTCTCCCGGGTTGGCTCTATTTGCCCCGCCTCCACCCTGACTTTCAGATGCAACCTATCGAGGGTTGTTTGCTTTTGTCTTCCCTTCAAAATATTCCCAAATTGATGCACACAAATGTCCTCACAATAGGATAACGCACAACCACTTGCCAACGAGATGTAGTATATACTCCTCTTGTATTAGCAAGCAAGCTCTGCCATTCTGCACTGACTACCGGAGGGGGAAAAACACAAAATGCAACGCTCCGCCCAGTGCTCGCAGAGACATTACACTAGGGAGTTGCGGAAAGACACAAAGAAAGACAGTGCCCATGATGTTCTTATGAGCAGTCCGCTATATGCTCGTATATCAAAAATTTGGTATCTCAAGATAAATATTTGCCCAAAATTTTACTCGTATCTCAAATTGCTCGTATGTCGGGGCACTCATATGTCGAGGTACCACTGTATTGTACAACACAATTCTTGATATATGTATATAATCATTATTGTTTTTAAAAATGAAAACGTTTCAAATGTTATCCATTTTTTAAGTTATTTAATTCATTCATTTTCCTCACCGCTTATCCTCACAAGGGTCCCAGGGTAAATTGAATTGGGAATATATCATTTAAAAAGCACACGAAAAAAATATATGTATATATTCATCAACACTGGCTAAAATGTAGATTAATATAAGCATGTGATCAAGAAAATATGCAATCGGATATGAATATCTAAAGATCTATAACGAAAGCGAGCACCCACTCCAAACGAGTTGCACGTATATTGATTGACTCAATCACTCCCTGCCGACCCTCCCAATTCACATGGATTGGTCTTCTCTTATAAGCAAGCAGCAAATAAGTCAAAAACAGACTTTTCTAGTACAACGTGGCACAGTACAGTACAAAAATCCCCTTGGTAGGAAAACCAAAGAACTGCACTTATTGGCACAAAGCATTGATGAACAATACGAACACGCGCTAATAAACAAACGATCTAATCAATTCCTCGACGGCCTCGTCATTCAACGGCGAGCATTATCTTCCTCGGGGCAGATGTTTTGATAGCCGATCTCATTAGATTGCCGTGGCTGCGCTTTGTCGAACATTATTATAATTAATGCGTGTGTTCTACTTGGTCAAACAAGAGCTTTAATAAAATGATGTTGACGATATTGAAAATGAATTCATTCAAATGCGCCGGAGCCCTCCATTCATCTCGCCCCCATCAGAACCTCCCGCCCGCATTAGCCTTAAACGAAAAACAAGCTTTTATCTGCGCGATTCCATTTGGACGGGAAGAAAAAAAAGGCCGGGAAGCCGTTTGACTGTTTTCCAATTTAATTTCATAGTGAATAACCTGCAATTTGATTTGGATTCTCTTCCATCCCGGAGATGGAGATGGCGGGGGAGGCGGGGCTGCCGGCGTCTTTGCTGACGTGTTTGCGTCTGCTGTGTTTTGATGCCGGCAACGGCGTCCATTAACTTTCTTTGGCAGCAAACGGCTCAATTTGTCTCCGCGGTGCAATTACGATATCGACGTAAAATGCGGGTCTGCGCGTGCGTGAGTTCTTCGTCAAATGAAAGAGCGGTGGAAGAAACACAAGAGTTTTGCCGATATTGCATCACAACATTGCTGCCGGTAGGGGGGGGGGGGGGGGCTCTATCAGTGTTGAATTCGCCTTAGTGGAAATTTTAGTACTCAAAGTTACGATGCTAAAATAGCCGCTTTAGACCAAAATCACAGACTTTAGTATAGATTAGATTAGATAAAAGTATTTGGGAAATTTCACTGTCACAGTAGCAAGAGGGTGAGAATACAGACACAGGAAAAGACATTTTAGACCAAGGGTGTCAGACTCGGGTTGGTTTGCGGGCCGCGTTAACGTCAGCTCGATTTCATGTGGGCCGGACCATTTTAGATATAATATTTAGATTTTTTTTATAAATGGATTAAAAGAACTGGATTAAAATCCCTGAATATTCAGTTTTTATAGATCTAAAACAATGCTTATTTTAGCATTTTATATATATTTTTTACATTTTACAAAATGATTTTTGAACTAAAAACACAGAAAAAAAAGTAATTAAAAAATTACAATTATTGATTTAAAAGGGGGGAAATCAGGAAATTTAATATACATCTATACTCTTCATTTTAATTTGATCCTAAAACAGAAAGTCGGCACTCATGATTTACTTTCCCGGGCCACACAAAATGATGCGGCGGGCCAGATTTGGCCCCCGGGCCGCCACTTTGACACGTGTTTTAGACATTAAAAAAGGTAATAAATAAGTTGATAAATAAATAAGCGTGTTGCTGAAATATATATACACACATTTAGACATACATATAAATATATATATATACATACATACATACACATAGATGCAATGTATACATACGGTTGGTCTTAACATATACTGGCATTTAAAAGTCTGAAATTTTCTCCAAAGTGGAGAGGGTGCCCAATCAGTTGGTGCACTAAATTCAAGATTCTGTAGATGTCGCTGTATGACGCTGACAGCTTGACTGGTTACATTGCTTGCTGACGCGCTATATTTATATAGTGAAAAGGCGGAATGCACATATCATGATTATAGATAGCATGACAATATTAGCAGTCGACGATGACGTTTTCGCCTGCTACCAGTGACGATCCGGATTAGAGTGAATTGGGGAAAAACGAGATCGGTTTTACAATGTTCTTGTTTCTAAATGGAAACACTTAAAAAGGAAATTCCAGTGGTTTCTAAAAAATGCCAACTTCCAAGTGAAAAAGCAGACTTTCTGTTGTGTGTGTAACAGTACTAAAATGTCTACCAAATGTTGATAAATGAAACTAGCTTCAGGCACAAAATTTAAAGTTCCCGAGTCATTTCCCTTAATAAGCTTGTTTTGAAATTCCTGGAAATGACGCCTAAAATTGCAGCTTTCTTCCAAAATGGCAGACTTCCTGGCACGGAATTGGGCAAACCTCCTGACTGATCTTCTGTCTTTTTCCCCCCTCAACAGCAGATTCAGGACGCGGCCGACCAAGGCGTAACCTTCGTGGGCTTCGTGCAAGAACCCTACGGGGCACCCTGCACCATGATCCGCGAGCCGGACACCCCCTCGCTGTCCCTCCACTCCAGTCCCAGCTCTGTAATTGGCTCCCTGGGCAGCCGAAGCCCCTCCTACCCCTGCAGCCCCGCCCGCCTGGGAGATTTGGTCGAGGAGACGAACACGCGCGAGGACCCCGGAAATCGACCCGAGGGTCCGGTGGAGGTTTCGGGTGCTTCTTCGCCGATATCCGAGGAGTTGACGGAGGAGGAGTCGCCATGTCATAACAACAACAAGGACAGAAAGCCAGAGACGAGGCCGAGGACCAGATATCTGCAGAGATCTTACGGTGAGCGGTCCTGTCTTTGCGTACATTTGAAGTCCCACTCTCGATAATAATTAACGGTTCACCTTCGCATAAATGAAACTGATGACGTCGTGCAAGAAGGGACGGGGGAGTGTAACTCGGTGGAAAACAGTAGCCGAGACTTGTCGTGTTTATCACGCAACGAGTCGGAAGATGAAACTGAGGAGGAAGTAAATCCGGGGACTTGTTTAAAACGGCTTTGCGTTTTTTTTGGGTTCATTTTACCGAAAAATAGAACTTCAGGTTGCGTCACAGTGACGTTCAATCGACCCAATTCTGTAAAATATGCCCCGTGGCGATTGTGGAACTAAATAGAGCAGGAAGTCCAGAAAAAGTGTTTGCCCCAATGTACGTGTCTGCGAGTCAACCCCCTTTCCGCTTCTCTAATTGGCCCGCGGGGGGTCTCCAAAGGTCATCATTCCAGCCCTCACGCAGCTTGCAGATCCCCAAAGACAGGCCAGACGTTTTTATCCCGGCCGGCAAAGCCAAACAATTGCCATAAGGATGTCACACAAAGAGCTAACGAGCAGTAATTAAGATAGTGAAAGGTCAAAATGTCAAACTAGAGAAAGAACCAATTCACCTGAATCATTTACTCGAACTCTGACTGCGAATCCTTAGCAATTACAGTCTTTTCCTAGTTCTCACCTGACAAAAGGAGCGATACATAATGTAGCTCGTCCTTTAGCTCGCCAAAAAACAAGTGGTCCAATGGGCCCACCAAAGCCACCATTTTCCTGTTAAAGTCAACCTGACTGTATCCTAATGTTTCCCCACTATTGCATCAACGTTGCACAACAACAGTCCGCCTCGGGAGGTAATCCTCTTTGGCAAAAACAATCACTCCACTTTAAAAGAAAAACTCTATTTGTAAAGAATCCCAATTAGCAGGAGGGCGTCGGCGCAATTCTTTGCAACTGTTTCGTCTCCAGAATGCTTGTGATCCCGACAGATGAAGGCACGCACTTCGTCTTCGCCCTCATATTTATTCTCGACTCGACACATCGTGTGGACCTTACTTCTTTATAGGAAACGCGGGCGTTATCCATAGAGTAAGCTAGCGTGACGGGTCTCCATCTGGGCCTCCCCATGAGATGCTTCCATCTTTCTTTGGTTGATCTTGGCTCACGATAGCCCAGACGGCGTGCGAAGCGAAGGAGGGGAGGCCCCGTGCCAAGCTCCCCCGTTCCCGTGTTCCCCCCGCTTCGACGCCCTGAGGTTCCGCCGGCTTGTCGGCGCTAATCCCTTAACACGTTGGCACGCCAAGAGACGGGACTGGGAGAGTTCGGAAGGCTGGGATTGATCTTCCCCAAGAGAGCTCTCTCGCTTCGATTACACAAATGTAACGTTCAAACCTCAAATGTCTGTTCTCGCACCACGCCCGGCCGGCCGGACTTGTGCGCCTGTGAATGATTGTCCGGGAGTGTAGGCGGAATTGTGGAGAGACTCCAAGCTTGAAAATGCGTGAAGAAAGGGGTGAGAATAGAAATTGAAGAAGGATGGGCAGGAGGTACGAGGAGACTTGGGTTGAGACGGTTGATAGCGATGGTGTTTTGCGCTAGTATGACAAATTCTGATGCCAGATGAAGCCCCTCAAAGATCCACCGTCAACCCCCTTTTACAGAATTTGATCGATTGGATTTCATTGAGCCATAATTGTGTACGATTAGCTCAGTCGTGGAATGTAGTCGGACCCAAATGCAGGGGAGCAATCAATGGCTGAGTGCGTGGAGTGCTCTAACAAAAACTGGACGGCAGGAGGGTTATCACAAAAATAACAAGGACTTAGAATTAAATAAAATGAAAACCTGACGGGAAGACATCGGGGAACGAGGAACATGTCATGGTGACATGAAGCAAACAATGCAGACGATCCCACAAAGACTGACACACGGTTTAAATAGACAGACTAGGGTTGATTACAAAGCACACACACGAGGAAAGAGAAACCATGAGAGACACAATAGACGAAAAGCATGCATACATTCCAAAACCCCAACTACACATAAATAATCTGTCGTCCTTTTTTCGTGAATCCCAAATTAAAGGACAAAACACGGTTTTAATACCATTTCGTGGTTGGCCAGAAAACTTAGTTATGTACGGGACCTGAAGCTATGTAGGTGAAGTTAGACTTTTTCATTCGTTTAGTTTTAGTGCCGAGACCGCTAGCGGTTTAGTTGTTATTTTGTTTTCCTAAGAAATTCAATCATTTTTCCTTGAAAGATAATTAATATTTGTTGTATACGGAACGATGGTGGATAAATGTTGTGTAGGGAATTATTTTGATTGCTCAATTTCAATAACTATGAAGTCTTAACAATTGAATTTGGACTCTCTTTGACAAGGTTCAATTTAATTACTGTGTAAAAAATGTGTGGTAGGCAAAGAGAAATTAATTGGTTGAGATTTAAATGAACATATTGCTGAAATCATAATTTCAAGGGACAGATAGTAGTCAAGTATGAATGGGGTATAATAATTTTCAATATAATAGTGATTTATTTTGTAGTTGGATTATTCTTTTAGCATCCGAAGCTCTCTATGAGTCTTTGACAAAACCAAATATTATCAGCGTCAAAGTCTATTTTAATTCTCTCCCTCAAATAGTTTCATTTTTTTTTCTTTTGTCTTGACTGAAGACCAAATAGAACTACAAACAAACGTATTCCCCCAAGTGAGTGAGAGCTTTCTTTTGGTGTCTTTGGTGCAAATATGATCTAATAACGCGGCGTTCTTTGCGTCTTCGAAGATCAGTGAAAAGCTGTACGAGTGTAATTATGCCGATCCTTGCTTTGAACAGTTTTGGCAGTAAATGAGTTCATTCCTTGACGCGTAACCAACCATAACGACAAATTGAATTGGGTGCTTTGCCCCAGATAAACACAGATCGAAAGCCACAAAACGTATGACGTCACCACCGGGCCAAGGTTGTGCGCCCTTGCCTAAGCCAACTTATTTGTCTGTATTATCTGGCAACCGCCAGACGGAAGCCATTTGCTTGCGAGACCGTCGATAAAAAAAATATTTGCCATCTCGACAGGAAACTATCTGCTCATCTGGAGTTTGCGCTTGGAGAGGTTGCCCGTTATCTGATATCTTCGATGATGGGTTAGCATTTCCGTCTCGGGCCTCATTTCCACAATCATTCGCACGCTAAAGCTAAAGATGGCAATCTGTCACATCGGTAGTTTTTTTTTTTCCTTCCTGCTTTTAGAGGTACAGTGTTACCTCGAGATACGAACTTAATTCGTTCTGGGAATGAGCTCGTATGTCGATTTACTCGTAACTCAAATGAACGTTTCCCATAGAAATGAACTAAAAACAAATTAATTTGTTCAAACCCCCTAAAAAAACACCCAAAACAGGCTATTGGATTGGAAAAACATTTGTATTTGTTCTAATTTACCATCTATTAACAAAGTAACAAATAATATGGTTATATAAAATGGTTAATAAAATGGTTTAATAGTACTAAAATGTATTTAAGAGTACTAAAATTAGACGGATTTCGCTGAGGGGAGAGAGAGGGGGAGACTTTTTTGCATGGCAACGCGCTGGTAACATAACATAAATTTAAATGAACTTGGACACGCAAAAATAAATTTAATCTAACCTTACACTAAACTTAATTCTAATTTTGTTTTCAATTTTGATACCTTTCTTCTGGCTCTATTTGCCCCGCCTCCACCCTGACTTTCAGATGCAACCTATCGAGGGTTGTTAGCTTTTGTCTTCCCTTCAAAATATTCCCAAAATGATGCACACAAATGTCCTCACAATAGGATAACGCACGACCACTTGCCAACGAGAAGCAGTATATACTCCTCTCATATTAGCGAACAAGCTCTGCCATTCGCACTGACTAACGGGAAAAAAAACACTGAAAAAATGCAACACTCCGCCCAGTGCTCGTAGAGACATTACACGAGAGAGTTGCGACGGGAAAGACAGTGACCATGTTATTCTCAAAAGCAGCCACACCTGACTGTATGCTCGTATATTAAAATTCGTCTCGTATCTCAAGATAAATAATTGCCCGTAATTTTACTCGTATCTCAAATTGATCGTATGTCAAGGTATTACTGTACAGAGAGCAAAAAGCAAAGTCGGGTTATTATGCGAAACCTTACTCAGTCGTGTGGCCGTTTACTCGAGTCTGAAGGCAAACGAGCATCAAGAGAGGAGTCATTTTACAAAACGCCGGTAACCCACGACAAGTCCTGTGAGACGGATGCGTCGGCGTTCCCAGAGAATGTCAACCCAACCGGCTCGGTTCCCAGTGTTGTGCCTGTGAGAATTCGCCGGCGACCCGACCAAATGTCAACATTTGGGGGGAGAATTTGGCGTCTGGCCACCGTGTCCATCAGAGACGCCTAACGTCAAACGCTCATAAATGATTCATTTTTTTGATCCGGGCGCCGACACCGGAACCGAGCCTTCCACTTCCTCCCGGTCACATCTTAGTGTGTTTGTGTGTGTGTTTATGCGCGGGTGTTCATTTTTGTGTCTTTGCGTATGCAATGGGTGGTTTTTCATGCGTATCTATGTATTTTTATGTGTGAAATGTATGTGTTGTCTATTTATTTGTGCTTGTCTATGTGTTGGATTGTGTATTTCTGCATGTGTCTTTATTCATGTGCGTTGTCATGCGTGTGTTGTTGTGTACATGTGTGAGTTTGTGTGGGTTAGTGTGTGTTTTAGGGGCGTTCATGTTGTGCGTTTATGTATTTTTGGGCCTGTGTGTTAGCGTGTTTAGTGAGTGTTTGTGTGTGTTTGTTTGTTTGTTTGTTTGTTTGTTTGTTTGTTTGTTTGTTTGTGGGATTGGTTTTGTGCATTTTTTAGGTGGGACGGTGTGTGTGTGTGTGCGTGTGTGTTTGTGTGTTCAGTGTGTTATGTGTTGTAGTGGGCATTTGTGTGTATTTCTAGGGGTGTGTTTGGCTGATGTGTTCATTTGGGTGAGCGTGCATTCATGTTTCTTCATACGTGTTAGTGTGTTTGTGTGTTTTGGGGTGTCTTGAAGTTTGTTTTTGAGGCAATTTGGGTTTGTGTGTGCGTCCATTCGGGTTTCTTCGGTCTCAGTTTGTTTGAAATGAAACTCAATTAATTTTTTTCTGTGTCTTATCGTGTATGTTTGTGGCTCTTTGGTGTGTGTCGGTCTTTATGTCTTGATTTATATGGATTTATTCATATCATTGATTGTGTGTGTTGGGTGCGTGTCGGTGACTTGCCACGCGTTCGTGTGGTGTGTGTTTGTACGTTTTGTGTGTGTGTGTGTGGATGGTTTGTAGTTGTGTCCCATTCTGCTGGTCCATCTGGTTGATTGTAGTTCAGGTGCCCTCAGTTGTCTCCCTCTTCATCTGCTTCCCTTTTCAATTCACAGCTTTTGTCTTTTTTCCTCTAAGTGCAAAAATGGAGAAAAAAAAACAAACAAAAAAAATCCCTCTCTCGCTTTAGCAGCGTTTGATTCGTCCCTCTTTTCTCCTCACCGTCCCAAGGCCCTCTGCATTATACATGCACACTTCCTCTTGATGTAAACGGCTGAGCTTTGAATGCATTATTCACTCCGTCAGGCCGCAAATTCACTTTCAGTGTAAACGCTCCCTTCTTAACTCGCCGCGTTCGTGGAATTTTTGGGGGAATTGGCCGCACGTTTGGCTCGGGAGAGAAGCGACAAACGGGGGGGTTCGAACTGGGGCGCCTGACGAGTAGCAATGAGCGTCCGATCCAGTTTGGATTGGGGGGCTGCCGGTCATCGAATGTTTTTGTTTGCAACCTCAGTCGTGACTCGATCGCTCTTTCTTCTCTGCAGGGGCCGAACTTTTGGCTTTGTACAACCACCCGGCGGTGCGGGAGGGCAACGCGCTCAAGTACTACACGGTCAAAGTGCCGCTGCGGGTGCACGCCAGCGTCAACGGCGGCGGCGGCGACGACGTCAGAGAGGTGGAGGCCAACTGGCTGGATCACATGACGCAGCACTTTAACAACGGCGCCTCGCTGGTCGACGGACACTTTCATCTGGGAAACGCTCACGGTAAATGTGTGGGAACGGCGACGGCGAGGAAAATATGTTCGCTGGGTTTACTTGATGGCATTTCAACTATTTCCTGTTTGGGTTCTTTGGTGCGTGCGCTTCGGGGAGAAGAAGAAGAAGAAGAAGCGAGTAAACAAGTCGTAATTCATCTGGAAAGACTGATTCCGGAGATGATAACGGATTAGACCAGAGTTCGTTTCTCATGGAAATGCGGGGCAAAATCAACAGGAAGTGGCCCAAAGAGTGCGGGAATGCTAATGACTCAAAATCAATAAGAGGTGACTTTAAATGACCAAAAAAAAGGACCTGGAAATGACCAGAAATCAATTGAAATCGAAAGGAAGTGATCCAAATATTTCCCATAAGGAACCGGAAACGACCAGAAATAAACAGGATGTGGTCAACAACTTTATGTGACCCGGAAATGCCCTAAAATCAACAGGAAGTGATATGGAATTTGATCAAAAAATGGCCCAAAATGAATTTTAAAAAATGACCCAGAATGCCCCTTGATCAACAGGAAGTGATATGAAATTCGATCAAAAATGGCCCAAAATGAATTTAAAAAAAATACCCAGAATCCCCCTTGATCAACAGAATGTCACCTGGAAAGCCCCAAAATTAACAGGAAGTGACGCATAATTTCCCCTTGATCAACAGGAAGTGACCTGCAGGTGTTTTTGACCAGAAACACAATGCAAAGTTTCCAGAAATTGCATTTTCGAGTTGACTAAATCCTTTCTTAACTCTTTTTATCTACAAATCTATTCATTGATTAAAAAAAAAGAATAAAAATACAATCGCCATAAATAATAACATACAATTTGCAAACACAATAATATTGAAGTTTGTTAAATGAGCATTAACTGCCAATAAGTCTCTTTGGCAAACAAACATGGGTGTCAGGTTAGCGCGCGGTGGGTGACCTTTTCCTCCAAATTTTTCCGCCATCTTGCGTCTAATCCGGTTGACACGCGAGAGCGAGTTCAACGGCATCGGTAGTACAGATGTGTTGTCATGGTGACGTGACGTGAGGGGGCACGTTTGCGCGTTCTGTGTGTAAATGTGTGTGTGCGACTTTGCATCTTGAATTTCCCTAACACATGAAACATTCATAGAAATATGTCGGGGGTGCCGGTGCCTCCCCAGACTTGACTTTCCTGAGCGAGTGACAGCAAAAGTGCGGGGTGGGCTTGTGCCTTTTTGTTACTCAAACACTTTAATCTCTCTCCAGAGCTGCCGTGAGGATTTACTGCCTTCTTTCATTCCTCCTTTCTTCTTCTTTTATTTATTTTTTAAACGTTTTGTGACACACACACACACACATGCACATATACACACACACACACACACACAAGCCCCTGAGCCGCTATTCAGCACGCGGAGCATTCTAAATTTGGTCAAAGTCGGCGTTACACGTGATGGATGGATTAATTACAAATGATGGATCTTGATATTGTAATATAAAGCTAATAAATAATCATAAAGTGACTGAAATAAATATTTCCAAAACAGTAAAGCATCCAGATTTAAAGACTATTTGAAGAGTCAAATTAAAACGGTGTAGGAAGTATTAAAGTGTTGTTTTAAATTTACAACTAAATAAAATGATCCTTTAAAATTAAATCATTATATCAAATAATTTAAGCAATATTTTTTCAAAAATTCAGTGATTCCCCAATGCTTAGTAAGCCTTATTTTTTTGTTAAAACAAACTTTTTTGTATTAAAAAAAATCTTCAATGGATGTAAATAGTGTTTTCATTTCTACATTCAAACATTCAAATAAAAATGCATTAAAACTGTATTTTTAAAATTCTGAGTTTTTTAAATTAAGGTAATCAGCTTTCCCCAGAGTTAAAATGGGTTTTTAATGTATAAAACATTATTCAATTTAAGTAAATGTGTACATTCAAATGAAAAATGCAATGTATTCGTATCTATGTTAAAAAATGCAGTTCTTTTTAAGCCTGGTGGGTTCATTTTTTTGACTGAATTGAAACATTGGCATCAAAACACTTTTTATGTATGAAAACTTATTCAACACATGCAAACGACATGTTTTCAAATTGAAAGTAGCCTACGACATGAAAATTGGCGGCGCTCCCGACACCCAGACTGCAACTGATGCATCCCAAAGCCCAGAAGAAAGATGAGATTTATGTCGCGACAAGGCGAGCGCCACCGACTTAATCCCCTTTTTTACACATCACAAGCTGTGCAGGACTAACAAAGGATTATCTTCCATCCACAAACATGATTGCCCCCCCCACTAACGTCTACAGCAGGAAATCATGATTCATCATCATTTCACTTCACTAATTTACGGCTAAAACATCAAGCGATGGTGAAAAAAAATAACAATGAAAATAAAAAATCACTTACCCCAACTTCCCAGGTGACCAAGTCTGCCCGGCAACAGGAGTTGCCCGTCTATGCATCCGCCCATTCACCACCTCGGTTCCGTCCGCCCTGTAAAATATAGATGAACTGTCAACGCGGGTACCGGCCTCCATTTTGAAACGGGCGGACGTGACCTGGTCACGTTGTCTCTCCGCCTGAATGCGCATGTACTAATGAGCGCAAAATTATTCGATTAAACGTCTGTCGTTGTTTATAGTTATGGGAGATTATCATGAAAACTTAATGTTGTTTATAGCAGTGTTTCCCAATCTTTTTTGAGCTGCGGCACCCTTTTTGCATTGAAAAAATCTCAAGGCACAACACTAGCTGAAAATCTTCTTATTTAAAACTATGTCGCCTATATTAACATTATAAAGTCGTTCTCATCAAAGTTTTATTGACAGGAATTAAATACCCCTCCCCACCCCGAAAAAAAAATTACAATATCTATCTTTTTCACACCGATCTAACTTCATCAAAGTTGATGACCCCAAACAGCTTTCAGTTCGACTGATGTTGTAATCATTTTTAAATCTGTTTTTTTTTTAACCTTATTTGAGTTTTTGACTTTTTCTCCCAATATGACACAAAAAGTCATGTGCTCACAGAGACTTTACGTCGTCAAATGTTGATGCCCCTGAAAGCAAAAAACGTCCGGTTCACGTACCGTAAAAACAGGAAAATGACTTAAATCTCGTAATATTATGATTTTTTCCGGATCGTCTCGGTCACTGGTCGCAAACAAAAACGTCATTGTCCACTGCTAATTGCTTTAAACATCATATGTCAATCACTTCTGACTTTTCACTCTATAAATATAGCGCGTCAGCAAGCAATGTACCCAAACAGTCAAGCTGTCAGCGTCATACAGCGACATCTACACGATCTTGAATTTAGTGCACCAACTGACTGGGCACCCCGTCCACTTTGGAGAAAATTTTAGACTTTTAAGTGCTATGTGGGTAAATATGTACCGTGTTTTTTTAAATCGCTTAATAAGGGGAATTGCAATCATTAATGAGGCGAGCAATTGGCTGAGGTTGACAGGTATGAGTTAGCATGGAACATTACCACTAGATTAGATTCAAAATTGTAACACAAACATTGAGGATTAATTTAAATGTGTGCCAGTGTTTTTCAGATTTAACAAGAAAATGTGGGAAACAAAGTCAATAAAAAATAAAATATGTTGACAGTCAAATGGTTATTCGTCTTAATATTCCCTTCGATCAAATGGTGATTCGTCTCAACATGCCCCGCGATTGGCTGGCAACCAATTCCTGGCCTACCCCACCCACTGCCCTTTGTTCGCCAGGATAGGCTCCAAAACCCTCGACCTTGTGAAAAGAAGAGGAGAGTAAAATGAATGAATTTCTTTATATTTGAACCGACGTGATATTATACGTGGTTGAGTACATGAAGGACATCGGTTGGGAGAGAATGGTTACTCCTAGAATGGGAAGATGACTCCGCCCCCTCCCAAAAAAGAAAAAATACGTCTGGAAAATTGAATGGCATGGACGAGGAGGGGGGGGGGAATCTGGGTTGGGGGGCCGGTGAACAATGTCTGCATTTGAGCAAACCGGCAGATGTCTGAAATGTCTTCAATTGAGAGTGCACCGGTCCTAATTAGGTTTTGGGGGGGACGGTGGATATATATTTATATATATATATGAATCCTCTCGCTGTCTGTCTGCTTTTCCATCAAGCCACGGGCACCCCCCCCCCCCCCCCCCCCCCCCCCCCCCCCCCCCCCCCGCCCTCTCGACACTATTATCGGGGGGTCTCGTAATGAAATGTGGAGTGTCTTGAGTTGCGTCTGGGCTCCGGCAAACTGTATTAGTGTGGAAATAGCGGGCAGTAATGAGAAAGCACTCAGGGCCAGCCAGGATGACCGTGTGTGTACTTTGGACTTTTTGTGGGTGTTTGTCAGTGTGTGTCAAAGGAATAACAAGAGGAGGGAGTGGGGGGACTGGGGGGTCTGTGAAGGCCAGACTGTCTGGGATGAGATGCGGAGGAAATGCATCAGTGTCGGAGTATTTTTTATTTTATTTTTATCGTGCCATTCGGTTTTTCATTGGAAAATACAGCAAAAATTGTGGCATTGATCGCCTAGCATTGACGTGGAGTTACGTGGCTGTTGTGGATTTATATTAGTTTATCGCTAGTTATTGTCGGAATGGATTGGATGTCGATCAGGATGAGTTGAGATGAGAAGATGGTCTGGAATAGTTTGAATATTTGATGACTACGTCAAAATATTTAAAGTGTTCAAGGGTACTAAAAGTGTAACATGTTTTTTTTGGTCCACAGATTTGCTTCCTAAAGCGGTGGAATCCATCTTCGTGTTCCAGGAAGGCGGCGAGGGCGAGGCCAACACCACCTACGACGCCATCGTGGTCGAGCAGTGGACCGTCATTGATGTGAGTAACAGTTATTGTCATTTTCGCCACGCAATTAATTTTTTGGGCGCGGTGGTTGAGTGGTTAGCAAACCCGCACAGTTCTGAGATCGAGGGTTCGATCCCTAGGTTCAGCCCTTTTCCGTGTGGAGTTTGTATGCTCTCCCCGAGTCTGTGTGGGTTTTCACCAAGTACTCCGGTTTCCTCCCGCATTCCAAAAACGTGCATGCTAGGCTTATTGTATGCTAACCTGCCCCTAGGTATGAGTATGAGCGTGAATGGTTGTTTGTCTCCTTGTACCCTGCGATTGGCTAACAACCAATTCAGGGTGGCTCCGCCTCCTGCCCATAGTTGGCTGGGATAGGCTCCAGTGTCCCACGTGACCTTTGTGAGGATTAGCGGTGCGGAAAATGAATTAATGAATTATTTTGCACGTTTGGTTGGTTTTCACATTGTTATTCTTGCTTGTGGAATGAAACGGGCAGTAGATCTTATTGACATATTGAATGACTGTGTGTGCGTGTGTGTCTGTTTGTGTGTGTCGCTGTAAACAAGCGCTTATCTGCCCAGATGATATCTTCAGGCAGCAAAGGTTTGGTGTTAAAATGGATTTCTGACCAGTGTTGTTAAAAGGTGTGCGGTGGCCTGCTTTTCCATACGTGCACTTTATATGGGTGTGTTTACAGATGCTATCAGGCTAATGGAATTTAGACTTTTCTTCGTGTGAAAGGGCCTTTTCTTGTCCCACAAATTCGCAGTCTCGATGTCTTGCCACTGCGATGACGGACTTAACCAGCTAATAGGAAGGCCGCTTTGTCAAAGTGCAGCCAATCACGAAGGATCAGTGATTTTGGAGGTTCGCCATTTTTTTTTTAAATGTCAATCTTTTGCTCGGTGCTGGTTTGTCAACTTTACTAAATTCCAAGATTGGACCCATTCACCAAGTAGCTTTTACACAATGAAGCCGATATTTACCCCAAAAAAGACCAGGGCAAACAATTCCAAACAAACAAAAGAAAAGAAAATATCAAATTTGAAAAGAAAAACAAAATCACAAATGCAAATTGGCCAATGCTTAAATTCAAATAGCCACAACAGGAACGCAAATAGTCATGACGCAAACTCCAATTGTGAATTAGGGGGCGGCTTATACGAGGGAAATTGTAAAATTCAACGATTTTAAGGCAATTTTAAGAGTGGGGCTAATATGCGAGAAAATACGGTACTCCAAACAAACCTGGATGATTTCCTTCCACTACACAAATGAAACCAAATGATTCCTTAAAAAATATATATGACATAAATCCAGATTTTAGTCGGGATTTGTGAACGGAAAATCATCAAGTGGCTTCTTGTGGACACCATGTTCCTGGCATCTTATCGAAGCACCCGGACCCGACAAGCTGAGCGACGGTGCAAATTAGTCCCGCTGTTATCTGGGTCGCCTCTTCTCTCACCTTCGTTCGATAGAGAACTGAGAAATCACACTGTGAGAAGAAGCCATGTACGACATGCGGCAAACTGCTGTTGGAGAGGAAGCTTCTCTCAATTTGTTCAAAATCCATTCTACATTCAATTTCAAACTTTTTCTCATTCCTTAAAATCTCATTTATTGGGCCTTTTCCGTCATTGATGGGGTTAAACCTCCGATACATTTGAACTGGGAGGTTTGGCAGCTCTCATTTGGGGCCAGTCTTTCCGGGTTCAAATGGATTGGACATTAGTGACAGTGAGTCAATTTATCTCAGGCTGCAGCTATCGATTAGTTAAGCAATCGATCAATCTGTCAATTCATTTATTCGATGAATTGACTAATTGGATAACAGGGATATACCGTATTTTCTTGCACATTAGCCGCCTCCACGTATAAGCCGTACCCATAAAATTGCCCTAAAATCGTTGAATTTTACAATTTCCCTTGTATAAGTCGCCCCCTGATTGACAATTTTCACCTCCATATTCATGGTTTTAATAGGGAGTACAAATGTGTTACGCCAAAGGGAAAATCTTAAGGAAAATCATCGCACCTGGTATTTCAGAGATTCTGTATAAATCGATTGCTGGTTTGCACATTGCCTGCACATAGACAAATTCAAAAAGGAAATCATGTGAGCAGTACAACCATGAAGTGTGTCCGTAGCGGTCTAGTTTGTCATCCCTACGCAAGATGGCGGTGCCCTGAGCAAGCAATGGCAGGCCAACTAAGTGAGTTTTTTCACGTTTTATGGAAGATCCGGTTTATTTTTTTCATTCTCATTTATAGACGTAAAATTAAATTTTGTTTAGCGTTTCATCTGTTTATCTTTTCTCTATTTTGAAATAACCTTAATGACCGTATGGGCCTCATTGTCTTGCGTTATGGCGTTTGGTCTTTGTCACCGTTCATTTTCGTGCATCTCAAGTCTAATTTGTGCGCACATAAGCCGTACCCTTGATTCAGTCATCTTTTTTTTTGCGACAAATACGGCGAATATGCGAGAAAATACAGTAGTTTACTTGTGGTTCACCAGCAAATGTACGGTTTAGTGATTGATTCTTGCAAAACTTGACTCTGTTTTTTAGGGTTTAGCGGACGTCTCGCGTGAGCTTAGATTTTTCTTTGATTTCGAGTAAGTCTCACAGCCATTCGGACCGTTTCATACATGTTGAGAGTGATTAAAAGTGTCAAATGAAATCAAATGGAAACATTTTTCACGTAGATCGCCGACATCACAGATGTTGGAACGCTTTGAGCAAAATGCAATAAAAGAAACAAGCCAAATGGAGCAAATGGGCTCGGAATTAATGCACTTTGATAAGGCAAATAAATGAAAAATGTAATGAGGCCGGCAAACAGACACACGTAATAAATGTCAAACACGGCAAAGACTGGAATGCAATTTGAACTCGTTCGGCGGCGTACGAGCTCGGCGGTGCCCGGAGGCCGAGCCGAAAAATAAACATAAAAATGCCAAGCCAGAGAAATAAGTGATAACCAGCAGACGCATTCTGCGAGTAAACTGCGAGCGTGCTCCAAATTCAAATGTCAACGTTGTGAAACCGTCGCCACCGAAAGTCTTTATTTGCCTCAGACGGTGTCAAAGTTCACCTGGATTTGGCCTTCGCTTGCCGCGGCTTTATTTTTATTCATGTGGAGTTTCCAATGACGCTTTGTTTAAAAATGACACATCTGCTCTGGCTTCTGCCATTCTTTGTTTTATCCAAGACAAAATTTACGCAATGACTATGAGGCAAATATAAATTTTTAGTTTTATGGGGAAAAGGCTCTGTCAGGCATTTTATTTTGTTTCGCCATAGGATACCATTTTTTAACAATAAACAATGTGCACAAATTAGACTTGACGTGCACGAAAACGCCATAACCCAAGACAAAGTGGCCAATACAGGTATTTATTTCAAAATAGAGAAAAGATAAACAGATAAAACGTTTAACAAAATTTATTTTGATGTCTATGAATGAAATTCACAAAAAAAAATACGAATTTTCAATAAAACGTGAGAAAAATGCACTTACTTGTGCTACCATTGCTCGCTCAGGGCGCCGCCATCTTACCTAAGGATGACAAACTAGACAGCTACGGACACACTTCCTGGTTGTACTGCTCACATGACTTACTTTTTGAATTTGTGTACATGTAGGCAATACCCTTTAGGAATGTGCAATTGATTTATACAGTATCTCAGAAATACCATGTGCGATGATTCTTCTTAAGATTTTCCCTTCAAAGTAACACATTTGTACTCTATTACAAACATGAATATGGAGGTGAAAATTGTGAATCAGGAGGCATCTTATACGAGAGAAATTGTGAAATTCAACCATTTTAAGGCAATTTTCAGGGTCAGTTTATACGTGGAGGCAGCTAATATGCATGAAAACACGGTATTCAAGAATCCTGCTTAATCATGAGACACGAATTGTTGTCGGAATTTGTCCAAATTGTCCAAAATCACACGACATTATCGCAAAATCTCACCAAAATTCAGAAGGACTGACATTAATACAAAAAAAAAACTGATTTGTCATTTACAGGTCACATTATTTTTGCTGTTCTAAAAACAAGGCAAAACACATCCCGAACAAAATTGCATCAAAGTCGAAAAATCAGTCATCGGGGCATTCCTAATCTGGATTACACAAAATTTGGGGCAAACTACAGTTAAAACTCCAGCCTTCCCATAGACTTAATCAACAGAGACAACATTCAGCCCCTTCCTTGAAACACAGTTCTAGGGAAATGTTTCCGTTAAATAAAACTGCATCGATTCCCCGACTACAAGTCACAAAGTCCCCCCAAAAAGCCACACACGGGCAGTCTTGTCATGCACGTCACGTTCTCGGTTGACTCAAAGTATCTCTGGGATGTTCAACTGTGGTTGATTTAACATCAAGTGTATGTTACTCCACTCCAACGTGCCACCAAAGATTGGACTAAAAGTGAAAAAACACGCAATCGTGCATGGAAAGTGGATCCTTCCTGAAAGCAGTATTTAAGTACCATGGACACGCACAATTGAAGGTTGATTGTAATAAGCGCCCAATGTCTTTTCCACGCAGGGTTTGCAGGTGAAAGCTGATTACGTTCCCCTACTGCAGTCCCTGGCCACGTACGGCTGGAGACTCACCTGTGTGCTGCCGACACCGGTCATCAAGACCAACAGGTAATGCCGCCCGGGCTCCACGATTAACTTGGAGTGACAACACCTGTATTTTGGGGAAGCTCGAGGCCCCTGACACTATACACTATACCTCTACTTACGAAATGAATTGGTTCCAGAACTTTTTTCGTAACTTGAAAATTTCGTAAGTAGAGGTGTACTTTATATGGAAATTCTCTAATTCGTTCCACGATAATCACAAAACTACCAACTAAACCCTTTAAAATTGGTCAGTGTCCCAATTTTGTATGAAAAATGTGAGGAAACACACAAAAATGGGAGAAAATTATAAGGAAATATTTTAATGTCTTAAAATAAATAAAGCATATGAAAATGCACCCTGCGCCGCTGAAATAGTTCCCTCTGCGGTCGTTATACTTGGAGACGTAATACCCGTTTGACCGCCAGATGGCGGTAAGAGCTCATTCTAGCTGAAAGCTGTCCACTTTGTAGTACATTTTAGACTTTTACGTGTGGGTGTGTGAAAATATGTGATACATTGCATTTTTACGGTTTTTGATAGCTTAATAAGAGGAATTTAAAATAAAATAACAGATAAGGAAATGCATCTACTTTTGGGGGGATTTCGTAAGTTGGATCTTTTTCGTATCTCGAGTAATTCTTTGCATATAAAAAAAATTGTAACCTGAAACTTTCGTACCTAGAGGCATTCATAAGTAGAGGTATGGCTGTGGTTATATTTAGCAACATGAAATTAGGTAGCTGCAGTATGTCAATCATGAGTAGATCCACTAAGAAAGGCTAGTCGTGCCTGGAAATATGATTCAAGGTGGTCATTTTCATGGTTTTATAATAAATGTATTTATAAAGTAAAGACCGTTGGGTAACAAAGGAACATTTAAAGACAATTCGCCCTGTAGGTACCAATACCACATGTTTTGATACACATTAAATGATCATATCTTGACAAAGAGTGCAAAAAAATAATGATCAAACCTCAACAGATCCAGAACTATTGAAATCTTGCAATAGAAATCATTTTGTAGTGGCTTGCCTCTATACTATGACTCAATAGAAAACAGTTGAGACTCGTTGTCTTTATCGTATGACAGGTCGGAATACAAAAATTGAAAGTGGGTCAGAGGAAGAACTTTTTTTGAGATTTTACAGTACAAGTTTAAACCGGAGGCAGAATCGGAATAACGCGGTGCAAGTCAGTGCAAAAGGAAGAGAGTGCCCGAAATGGAATGTTTTACTTATTTAATGTCGACAGAAGTCTGATCCATTTTGGAATGGGGTGAATGATTACAATGGCACTGGAAGGCTGATAACTGTCCTATTTCAATTCATTTTCCACTTATTTTACAGCTTTACTGATGTTGCTCTCCAGTCTCCACCATTCTTTGACCCAGATTGTACAAAGCAGAACATAGCCATCACGCACACCTTGCGCTGTGTTTCAAACAAATTTCCTGCGCTACAACACTGACCTAAATCTGCTTCACAGCTACTTTTAAAGCAGAGCAAACTGCTCCAGTCAAGAAAGATCAGTTGGCTAAACCCGTGCCGATGCATCACCCGTAGGCGTCGACGACGGCGGCGTCGGCTTCCGGTTACAAGGACTAGCCGGAAACATCAAACGGCAAAATTTCAACGCGTGAACAAAAATCTCTAAATGCTGTGGCCAGTTTACAAATGTTAACGGTAGACGCAGTATTTATTTGACTCAAGAAAATCCTAAGAATGTACAGTCATCCCTCAAATATCGCAGTTAATGTAGACCAGACATGGCTGCAACAAACGGGAAAAAAAGCAAAATAGGTCTGTACGAATGGCGGAGTGAACGCTAATACGAGAGGAGTATATACTACTTCCCGTTGGCAAGTGGTCGTGCGTTATCCTAATGTGAGCACACGTGTGCATCATTTTGGGAATATTTTCAAGGGAATACAAAAGCAAACAACCCTCGATAGGTTACATCTGAAAGTCAGGGTGGAGGCGGGGCAAATAGAGCCAACCCGGGAGAAGAAAGGTAAAAAAAAAATGAAAACAAAATTAGAATTAAGTTTAGTGTAAGGCTAGATTAAATTTATTTTTGAGTGTGTCTGCATCGTAATCCAAGTTCATTTAAATTTGTTTGTTATGTTAAGAGCGTGTTGCCGTGCAAAAAGTCCCCCCCTCTCCCCTCCGCAAAATCCGTCTAATTTTAGTGCTATAAAAAACACTTTTTAGTTCTATTAAACCACTAGTTATTTGTTACCTTGTTAATAGATGGCGAATTAGAACAAACAAAAATGTTTTTCCAATCCAATATCCTGTTTTTGGTGTTTTTTCAGAGGGTTGGAACAAATGAATATTTTATTTTAGTTCATTTCAACGGGAAACGTTCATTTGAGTTACGAGTAAATTGACATACGAGCTCAGTCCCGGAACGAATTAAGCTCATATTTCAAGGTACCACTGTATATATAAAAATGTAAATACTTTAAATACTGTACTCACAGTGAAAATAGTTCCTCTCCGCTTGATATAAATCCCCCAAAAAGCGATTCATTCCCAGTCCAATCTAAACAAAGCCTTTTATTTCAACACAATCTGGAATAAAATTCACAAAAAAGCCTTCTTCCAGTCCACATTCCCTGCGACGTGTCCCACTAATGTCACATATTCCCAGTGGGCACACTGACCAAGTGTTTTGGTTCCTCTTTCCCAACTGATTCGTTATCTCGCCCTCGTTTACATCATCTTAACAGGCAACGTGTCGCGCATCCGCAACACAGCGGGGCTAATTAATCAAGCCGGCCTAGATAGAGTACAACAAGCCTCTTATTTCTCTGCCGGCCCACAAACAGTTGGATGATACGTTTCACTCCGAAACCCGTTAGGCTCGTTTTTGCTGGGATTAAACGAGGTGTCGGCGAACGCCTGCTCGATTGCTTTTGTCTGGTCTGAAATGGATGCCAACGAAACCTCGGCTGGCGTCTCCGCGCAACATTAACCCGGGCGCTCGTCTCGCCTTGGCTGCATTCAATTAGCGTAGCTGGTGATTACATTTCGCAGCCATTAAGTCATTTTTCATCGTCGGCCGGCACAAAAAACATGCGGGTAGGAAAAAAAAGCTTTTTCTCGATTGATGACCGCATAAGAAAACAAATGCTCATTACGGTGATAGGAAAGACCAAGTCTTCTATTGGTCGCTTAATATCAATATCGTCCTTGAATTAATATAGAAGGCATGTATGACTTTGCAGATTGAGCATTGAATATTAATTTGTCCCTAATCTAACTATAGCAAAACATTCTGGAGCGATGTGATGTCTTTTTGGAGAGGTTCTTGCCACTAGCGTGATAAGAAAAGCTCCCCCCCCCCAAAAAAAAAGAAGTGATTTATTATGTCACGTTACAAGGATCAAATGACATACCATAAGCCAAACGAGTTGCCATTAGGATTAGATTTCAGTTCGCAATTGCTCAATGAGATATGACTTAACATGAGACTTGACATGGCATAAATTAACTAATTCCTTGGACACGATAACTCCGACACTAAAAAGGTTGATATCAATAAAGGCTTTTGCTTAACAACTCAATCTCTAGTTCATACATACAAGAACTGCAAAAAAACCCACTAAAATATCAACCCCAAAATTGGCTGCTTAGAAAATGAAACGCTATTGCTCATTGCTCAACAACATATGACTTACAGTATTTTCACGACTGTTTGGCGCATCGCATTTAAAGCCGCAGTGTCAGTAACAAGTGCCATTTCTGTATTTGACACACACAAAGGACGCACCGTTTTTAAAGACGCAGCCAGGCATGGCAAAACATACACCAGCTTAAACATACGGACACACGCTAAAAACACGTTTTTAAAAAGACAACGGAAGCAAAACTGAGTTCGGTTGTACTTTATTTAGCTATTTTACAATCTACTCACGTCATCATCACCCACAAATCCATCAAAGTCCTCATTTTCTGTGTCCAAATTTAACAATTGTCCAAATGAGTCATCGAAAACGCAGAATTTTATACGTTCGTCCAGGCGGCCACAATCCAATTATTTTATTTTATCGAAGATAACAATTTTAGTATTGGTCCATATATAAAGCACACTGGATTATAAGGCGCCCTGTCTATTTTGGAGGAAATTTAAGACTTTTAAGTGCGCCTTATAGTCGTGAAAATACGGTAACATATGACATGACGTGGCATATTAAAATAAAAAATAAAAAAAACTGCAAGGAATTTCCCGAATACGGGATGAAATAAAGTTCTAACCTAACCTTACAATAAGTCCGACACTAAAAAAATTGATAGCAATGAAGGCTTTTGCTTGACAACTCAATCTCGAGTTGGTACATACAAGAACTGCAAAAAAAACCTAAAATATCAACCCCAAAATCGGCTGCTTACTCGACGAAAATGAAACCGCAAAGTCACTTCCCTCAAAATCTTGGGGCTAGATAAGTGTATCGCTTCCTAATTGGACAAAAAACTAGAGAAGCAGTCTGAGAGAGTAGACCATGCCAGCCAATTGTCATGTTCATTTCTGACCTTTTTTGAACTTTGCTCCCAAAAATCTCATTACTCTCTCTTCTCATAGCAGCTAGCCTACAATTTTTTGGTTAAATTGGCCATTAAATCAGCATGTTTGATCATTTGTTCTTGACTAAACACAAACATACAGACAATCACAATTACGGAACCAAATTCGGTCCGGATCGAACCCTCGATATAAGATAATGATCTTACCTTCCGTATCTAAGTAAACATGTCAGTTAGAAAGTGAGACGCTTTGGCGGTTTGGCGATTGGAAACCTCAAGAACAAATCCTACGAGCTATTCATTTTAGGATCATCGATTCTTAGTGTCTATTCAGCCTTCTTTGTTGACAAAACACACTTTCAATATTGAATCAAGTCACTTGTGGCATGAAATATTCCAACGCAGAATAGAAATCTCTGGAAATCCAAATCGGAGGGTTCTCAGAAGAAGAATGCATGCCTGTCAATTTATACGTTTTTCCCGTATTTTCAAATGGTGTACACCGTATAACAACTTTTGTATATTTTTTTAAGTGCGTTTTTTGTAAAAGCGATCTCGTTTTACCCATTTTGGCTCCAATCCGGATCGTGTCGGTCACTGGTCGCAGACGAAAACGTCATCGCCGACTGCTAATATTGTCATGCTTTAAGCATGATATACGCACGCGCATTTCCCCTTTCACACGTCCACCTTTTCGCAATATAAATATAGCGCATCAGAAAGCCGTCCACTTTGGAGAAAATTTAAAACTTTTAGGTCCGCCCTATGAGAGTACAGTAATCCCTCGCCATTTCACGGTTCAACTTTCACGGGTTCACTCCATCACGGATGTTTTTCTGGGGATTTTTTTTTTTTTTTTTTTTTTTAAGTTCATAAAAATGTGAAAATCCACACTGAAACTCGTAACCAGAAGCCACTCCCCTGTCTTCTGCTTGCGACTAGGACTCAGCACTGAAGAAAATGTTTTTTTTTCTCATAAAATTCATAAAAATGTGAAAATCCACGCCAGAAGCCACTCTTGCTACTAGGACTCCGCACTGAAGAATTATTTGAAAAATTCTTAATAGTGGTGACCCTACTTTGCGTTTTTTCGATTATCGCGGCCATGTCTGGTCCACATTAACCGCGTTATTCGAGGGATTACTGTAAAAATATGCCGTGTTGCCTTTGTACAGTTTTTTCATCACTTAATAAGGGTACTTGCAATCATTAATACGAGTAACCAATTGGCTGAGGTTGACAGTATGAGAATATAGCCTCCAAATATGAAGTAGACCTATTATGAAGCACGGCAGTAGAGATGCCATTCAAGGACAATGTCCAAACCGTAGCCCGTTATACACATTTCAGGTCCATAATGGTTTTCCAGGGCTTTTTAAAACCTCTTTCCATGTAACATGCGACCACCTCCAGTTCAATTCACTGACGAGTGGAATAAAGTCTTAAAAGCGCGGCAGAGTGAGTCGCACAAAGGCTCGTCATTTCTTCAACAGGCCAGACCGACCCCAAGCTTTTTTTTTTTCTGGGAACTAGCTTTTTCGCCTTTGATTCCGCAGGAAACTGTCCAGCATTCTCGACAGCCGGGAAAATAGCTCCCGAGTCCGCGCAAAGGAAGCGCTAATGGAAAAAGATACGTTCTTTTGAGGCTTTCTGGGTGGTTTAGAGAAGAAGTCTCGCATCTATTTCATGTTGAAAAGGGGAGATTTGTAGCCGGGCTTTTAATGTCGGCGAGCCGTCAGCGAGCAGCCGGAGTTCTTCTCGCTGGACGATATGAAGAGCTTCGTTTCAGCCCCCGAAACAGCAGGACTGAACATGAAAGTCGCAATGCAGAAACAAACTATAAAGCTGTCAGAAACCAGCTTGCGGGCGGGGAATGATTTGGAAGAAAGAACAAAATAAGAATTTAAAAAACAGAACAGACGTTAATGAGAGCGACGTGGGGAGGGAATAAAAGGCACGGGATCGCAGAGGGGTGCCGACCCTAAGCGCGTCATCTACCAATGTGCGAGTGACGGGCTTTTGTCAGACTGGAAAAAGACTCAAAGACAAATTGCTAAGTGAGTCTCCGCCACAAAAGTGGCGCTGACAAATGACGGCTGTTAAGGAGGACCTGGTTCCGCGAAATTGGCGGATGACAGCGGTCCATGAGTTTCCTGGCGGTCACGAGTCTCTGTCGCCATCTGTGTTGGTGGTCTCGTGGTGCGCTTTCGAAAAGTAAACGAACTTTATTTCATCCCGTATTCGGGAAATTTCTTGGTTGCAGTAGCAAGACAGACACAAGACACACAAGACATTGTAGACCTAGCTAAAAAAAACTGGAGCCACACACAGGAAGTCCACAAGGTGGGGACCTTCTGCAGACTGAGACTGAGGTTACCACACAGTCACTCAGTAGTCTGGAGGTTTTAAAGGTCAAGATTATCGAATCCTTGCACTCTTGTGAAAATTACGATGTGAAAAGGAACTGCATCAAACAAAAAAAACATTGAATTTTGGTCCGGTCAAAAAAAATTAAGCAAACTATGGACCTCCTGTTATTTATTTATTTATATATTTATTTATTTATTAACGTATTTATTACCTATTTATTTATGTCTAAAGTGTCTTTTTCTGTGTCTGTATTCGCACCCTCTTGCTACTATGACAATGAAATTTCCCAAATATGGGATGAATAAAGTTACCTAATCTAATGATAACTACTCAGAAAGATGATGTATTCCTAATGTTACAAATTCTTCTGCTGTCCTTGGCAGTGATGGCAGTCTGGCGACCAAACAGATTGTGTTCCTTCAGAGACCAGTTTTGGGAAGAAAGCGGAAGGAATCCAAGGTACCTGACCTCTCATTTCTCCTCGTGTTTTTTTGGCTAAATGTCATAAATCCTTGGCCACTTTGACGCTTATGTTTTCCCTTTTACGCCCAAAACAATGGCCTTTCTGTGAGCGCTGAGGCGAATTTCGAGGCGGTGTTCACAGAAGGGTGCTGGACATTCATTGGTGATGACCTTAACTAGCCGTGATAACCCTTGAGGCTAACCTTTTCGCGCAAGTGGAATGACATGGCAGCGAGCTAAATAGGCCAAAGATTTAAAGGATAGTAAGAGTTATCATCTCGGTCCTTTGCCATTTTTCAGCATGTTTAATGGCGCCAAGAAGTGTTAAATATGTCCGTTACTTTCCCAATGTATTTTATGTATTTTGAAATGTAGCCATTAGCCGATGGATTCTTCAGTAAGACTGCTGACGAGACTGTCCTACCTTTCAGAAACTAATCTTCAAACCTCGCAGCAAGGCGAGCAAGAATGGCATCAAAGACAAAGGAAGGAAGACTAAAACTAAAGCGGAAAACGATGCCAAGATTCCGGATTACAACGAAAAGGATGGTAACGAGGCAGACGACGGGAGCGAGAAAAAGCATTCGGAAAATGAAAACATTGACGAAACAAACGCGGTCAAAGTGGAAACCCCGCAAACGAAGGAGGACCCAACTGAAGTAGACGAAGCGACGGAGAAGGAAATGGCTAACATTGACGAAAAGGGACCGAAAGAGTCTTCGGAGGAGACCGACACCCAGGAAGCGACAGAAGGGACCGCGATTGGCCGAGAAGTTGAAGCTCTAGTGGAAAATGGCATAGAAAGGGATGAAGATGGAAATGAAGACAAAGAAGCTCCCAATCAATGCGAGGCCGAAGAATCGGTAGCCCCTAAGGTGATTGCCAAGGATACGGTAGCATCTTCGCAGGCCCCGACGATGATTAAAATACTACAAGAGTAGTCCAGGATTTGTGAAAACCCTAGTGCTAAAACCTCACACTCAAGACAGGGTTCACACGGACACATTTTTGGGATTTGTCGCAAGCTGCAAACGACCTCTAAATCTTTCATCCACTGACTCAACGGTGTAACAACACATTGTGAATGTACCATACGACGTCCTTTGCGGGGCCCGAGGCAACCACTAGACTACAAACTACAATGCCCCAGGCCTTTAAAGGAACAGTGAATGCTACATGAGCGATGTACGCAGAAGAGTGATGTCAATGTTCATGGATCCGAACTTTGTATTCGTGTCGATTTCCGATTGTTTTTTTTTGGGGGGGGGGGGGGACTTGGCCAAAAAAGTGGAAGAAAACTCCGTATTTTCTTGCATATACCCCGTATTTGTCGCTGAAAAAAATCATGAGAGAATCAAGGGTGCGGCTTATATGCGCACAAATTAGACTTCGTTTGCGACAGGCAATCCAAAGTAGCGTCAAGAGATCTTCGGGGACATCCGATGATGACAGCTACGCTCACCTTGCATACAGAATGTTCCGAACAAGCGGATGTAAAATTCAAAGGGATTCCATGTAGCTTTTATCTTGAAGGATGTTTTCCTTCTCAGTGTTCTTCATCAACTAGTTCGTGGTCGTCTGTTGAAAACATCTGTCGGCTAAATATTTAGGGGTCGTTTAGAAGATGACAGCAAAAACTTTGCGAGATAGCCCAATTGTTTACACGTCGACGATGTTTGAGGGGCTGAAAATGCAAACATTCGCAAAATGTTGTCGCCTTTTTAACAGTTGAAATGTAAAATTGAGTTTTGTCTGGAACAGTAGGTGGCACTAATGCTACGCTATACGTATATATTTGCTAGCAAAGTGGGCGACGATATTGATAACGTGTATGAAAACTACATGTAGCGAAATTCTACATGGCCTAACGATGGTCAGCTTTATATGTCGAGTATTGACTACGCTCACGAGTAATTAAAAGCACAGAAGAAGAATTCAGCGCATCCATAAAATTTATGGTGCACCGGAGACGCAACGGGAAAACAAGACAAGTGTGGACGAGATGTTGGACGACGGCACTCGAAGGTTTTGTGCACTTTTACGTTTCCGTGGGCACAAAAAAACATTGTGTAAATGCGAAATTAAAATAATAGCAACCACTTTTGCATTTTCTTTCGTATCGTCGTCGTGTAAAAGAGGTCTTAGTGTTAAGTACCGAGACCGAAAAAATTTTGTGGCTGCGTAACCCGTATTTGGCTCAAAATCCTAACCAGTCATAGTTTAGCAAACTCTGGTACTAGAAATACTTCTTAGTGCAACATCCTTCGAAAATATCTGAAAATGGGAAATTACAGCCGCGGTAAGTAAAACAATGGATACTCTGGTATTGTTTTTGTATAACGTAAGTGGGAGTTTTTTTCCCGAAAATGGTTTTTGATTCTAATTTTGCGAAAGTTTGACGTTAGAGATTCTACCTTGCATACAAGATTCCTTAGTTTGCATCAAAGTTCTGTTCCTACAACTGCGAAATAACCCTAAATTGTACTTAAATGTCCTCAACTTCAAGCCCTGCCATTTCAAGATAAAAATCCCATTTCAGTCAACCAGTCAAAGCTGAAAAAGTTAAAATTACTGAACTTTTTTTTTTATTCGCTGACCGTAAATTGCGACATCCGCGCGAACCAGGTATTTGATATTTTTCACTAATCCCTGAAAACTCTCCTTCCCATTAAGTACAATCCTGCTGAGCATCTCCTTGGGTAGAAATTGAGCTAACGAAAGAAGCTAACACGGCACCCACGGCGCGTTAAACAAAATCGAAATGAATTGGCTCGTTTGAAAGTCCTCACATTTTTGGCGTGGCTTTTACCTCCGGCTATTTAAGTGCCGCTCGGCAGGCGTCGTTTGTGACAATAAGCAACTGGCGAGATGGCGTTTGGTCACGTTTTGCAGCGGGTCGCCAAGGTGAGCGGCGGCCACAACCGCTGGCGGATCGCTCATTAGGTCGCTAATGGCTTTTGTCGGTAGGGCGTCCGTTCGGAAGCTAGCGTTTATTACACGGGCGGGGGGGCTTTTCATAATGACGTCCCCGCAGGTACCTGAAGAAACAGCCTTCAGATTTCCCGCAGTTTTAATGTCAACCCGATGACTATTTTTCTGTGTTTTTTCTGCTTGAATGTAGTAATAACATTCGAGCAAAACTAATTGTGCTCGCTCTTCTGCTGTCCACCTGTTGCCAAGGTGTCTGGTGTTGTTTTTGTGTAAAGGCAAACATAGTAAGGGAGACCATAATTGTCTTAATGAGCCCAATTGGTTTGAAATTGTATCTTTTAAGTGATTATCTCCTGGGGGGTTGTTAGCCATGTTGAAGAGATATCGAAAAAATCTCTCGGTAAAACCACCTGGAACGTTTTGGGACTTGACAAGATGGAATTGCGCAAGTAGGCGTACAAAAATCTGGATTGGAAAGATTAAAAGGCTATTTATCGACAGATAAGCAAGAGTTCAGTTGCTAATTGCGCTTAGCAACAAGATTTTTGGTTAAAATATGTATGAAGAGTAGACCGAATATCTCAAGGAATTATTTGAATATACTATTTTTAGGACCTTTGTACAATAAGAATTGGCCAGATGGCCAATTTAGTTTAAAGTGGAAATGTTTGGGTAGTTTCCCCTCAAAGTTTTGGGATTTAGTACCACAAAAAACTGCCTGAAAAGACCAGGAATGTCATCCATTTCAGTTCTAAGCAGCTTTTTGTTGGGTCAATTTGGTAATTTCTAGGTGTCCTTGCAACTTTTTCTGTTATTAATTATTAGCTTGCCTGACGTATTGCCCAAATGATGATGCAAGCTACCTCCCGAGGGTCTCTTGGTTTGAAACCGGGAGTTTGCGCCCTGCCCTACGGCAAAGTGTGAGGTCATCGTTAATGGCAGTCCGGGTTCATGGGTCACATTTGGCCTTGGGATTGATTTTTCCAGGAGAGGCACTCTAATTGTGACCCGAGATGTGAAGTGTGATTACATTCTCTCACTCATGGAGGTCTTTTTCCTGCTCTTGATTTAAACTAGTAACCTTTTTTTTCAAGGTTTTAATCATTTTGGTCAAATGACAGCGCTATAAAAAGCTAGCGCTAATGCCGTTTCCTTTGTTCCTGTTCGGTGGTTCCTTGACTCGCAAAAAAACGAATTAATCGTCACCACGAATGTTAAATAATGTGGCGGTCAAGCATTAATTGACATTTATCAGATAAAGAAACAACAAATTCATGTTCAGTACGATCCTTGCTGGATTTTTGACAGTGGCGGCGATAATTATTTCAGATTTCCTGACCTGACTGATACCGTACATAACATACTAACGCTAACAGGTTAACGTTTAGCTATGTATCATTGACCGAATAGCGAAATGAAATCCCAGAATTTGTTTTTGCTAAGGTTAAACCTGTCAATCAGCAAAACCGATGGCCTATCATGCCTCCAGTCAACCAGTAAGGTCGTATGATAGCCGTTTGTTTGTCTTTACATTCCACTTGGACAGATTGTACAGTGCTAACCTTGACCAACGGAACGCCGTCTTTACCTGATAAAATGACATCCGAGACCAGTAGCGCTCTTGGAATCATGGGTAATTGTGTTGTTAAGCGTGGGTTGTTTGTTTAGCTCGACACCAAGAAGAAGACATTTTGAATATTTCATCATTCCAGCTGCCTGTTGTGTCTAAAAAGCTAACATGCCAGTGATGATGTAAAAGTATCCTTAACTTTATGCTGTCCTGCCGTCCATGTTGTTATTATTGTTAACCACCGCTGTGCATCTGTACAATTTGTATATTATAAAAGTATTTATATTTAATGTCCATATGTGTGTTTCCTCATTTTGTTGAGATGGATTGGATTTGATGTCAATTGTAGCGGGTAACGATTTTTCTTGATACATTTAAAGGCAAATTATGCATAAAAGAGCTTTGCTAAGTGAGTAGAGAAAGAAATTTAAGATGTGATGGATTTGAATTTTTTTCTGCAAAAATGCAAAAATATATTGACATAATCAATTAAAAGCATCTTGCTATTAAATTGCAGTACTTCACTACTTTGGGACATGGTTGCCTACTACAACCAGAATATAAGCCCCCCCCCCCACTCAAAAAAGTACCGTATTTGTCAATCAAAATAATGATGACTGAATCGAGGATACGGCTTATATGCGCACAAATTACACTTGACATGCAAAAAACGCCATAACGCAAGACAATACGGCATGGTCATTTACTTCAAAATAGAGGAAAGATAAACAGATAAAATGCTTAACAAAATTTATTTTGATGTCCAAGAATGAAATCCAAGGAAAAAATAAAACGTATCTGGCATAAAACGTGAAAAATCTTGCTTACTTGTGCCTGCCATTGTAAAATTCAACCATTTTAAGACCATTTTCAGGGTGCGGCTTATACGCAGATGCGGCTAATATGTGAGAAAATACGGTGCATTTCTCATATTTAAGATTATAGATATATGTATATAAACAGTTTAAATTTCACAATTCTCCAAAATGTCCCATGCATACATTCCATTTGCGTAAATGACTTTACATGAAATTATAATCCATTCCCTCTGCTAACATCGTAATTAAATGATCAAACATCAGCCCTTTAGTCGCACGTTACGATAATGGCATCATTATAGAAAGCCGTCGTTAAATGAGCATATGTGCCTGTTTTTTTCCGGTCCTGGCAGTAAAAGGTCAAAAGTTTTCATCGTACATGGAGGAGATATTTCCGCCACACGACGCCTCAGGGTTGCATTTTTTCAAACACACTGACAAATACATTCATTGGGTGCAGCGAGAAAGGAAAAATGATCCTATATGTGGTTTGTGTATGGACGTTAAAATCCTAATAACACCGTCGAGGCTCCAGACGCGGCGGCCCTGGCGGTTCGATATTTCAGCCTCCATAATAACCCGGCTTGGCGATATGAAGTTCATTTAAGATGGCCCACAAGACCAATTAAATCCATACGGCTGGTAGAACCGAAGATCAGTGCGACCAAACCGCCAACATAAAAGCACTCTGCGCCCTTCATTGATTGATTCCTAACTGAGGCGGATTGACGAATCCATCGACAGCGCGAAAGGTTTGCATCATGTATGAGGCACGAGACAAGCATAAAGTCTTCCGAAAGGGGCTTTTCAAATGTAAGCTAGTTAAAATAAAAAACGCGGCCCAGGGGAAATAAAAAGGCAAAGTGCTCCCAAATTCAATTCAAGCCTGCAAAAGAATATTCTAAATTATACCGGATTTGTCATACCGTTTTAGTGCTAATGCCACACTGCTCCCTTGTGGGAAACGGTAGTAGCGCACACAGGCAATATATTAAATAGGAACTACAATGGCGGGTAATGGGTTAAAAATTTAATCACTTCACTAGTTTTGGCTTTCCTGATCTATGTTTGTTTGTTTGTTTGTTTTCAAAATAACTCAAGAAGAAATAGAGGGATTATCAAACTGGCAGGATCTCCTTGCAATATAAAAGGAAAGGGCTCAAATTCATTTTGGGGGAATGAGGTCAAAGGTTACAGAAGTCAAAAAAAGGAATTTCATGGTAACCCAACAACAGGTTATCATGAAATGTACTGTGTACATTTCAGTTAAATAGGCTAATCTGTTAGGTTATCGTGAAATTCCTTATTTGACTTCTGTGACCTTTGACCCTTCTCCTCATATCGTGTACCTAGTACATTTCAGTTTAACAGGCTAAAAGAGCTGAAGTTCATTTTTGGGGGAATGAGGTCAAAGGTCACAGAAGTCAAAAAAGAAATTTCACGATAATTTAACAGATTAGCCTATTTAACTGAAATTTACAAGGTACACGATATGATGAGGTTAAAGGTCAAAAGTCACAGACGGTCACCACTACGCGATGAAAGCTATAAATCTCATTATACTTGTACAATGACAATAAAAAATTCAATTCAAGTATCAATTAACTCTATGATGAGCAACATCTTACAAACTTGTAATTCCATTTATTCATAATGATATTTATAAACACTGACTAAAAAGAACGAATATAAGGACTTTATAATTCATATGAACTTGTAATTATATTTATTCATAAAAGTTATTTATAAACATGGTGACTAAAAAGAACGACTATAATTACTTTATAATTAAGACCCAGCAGCAATTGCAGTTCACAAATGCTCAGTATTGTGGCCTACATGACCCAAAATGTGATGCCAGGTTTTTATAAGGTTTTAACCATTCTCCATTTGTTTCCTTCATTTCAAGTTGTCAGTGGCAATATGCCAAAATTAGATAACATTAGATGAGATAACTTTATTCATCCCGTATTCGGGAAATGTCACTATCACAGTAGCAAGAGGGTGAGAATACAGACACAGGAAAAGACTGTGTGGTTGGTTAATTCTAAACGCAGTTCATTTTTAAAGCAGTTCTTGAGCACTTATCACAACCAATCTTCATCGAGGATTTAACAGAAGGCCAAAATATGGCGCAATGAGGTCACGCAATCCGTGATGTCGCCATGCCAGTAGAGGAGATTCAACAGAGACATGACCTCATACAACAGCTATGTGACATCATCACTCATGTTGCGTTAGCCCGGACTGACAAAAATCACTAAAACGAAATAATCTAGAAATATTTTTAAAAAATGCTGCAGAGAACAACAGTGTAATTTATATATCCATATTTATTTGAATGCTCCCAAAGGGGGATGCGTTTGATTCATATGTGCCTGCCATGAAAGGAAAATGGATTCAGAACAGGTTCGTAACAAAAAAAAAAATACACTATAGCAATAGAATGATTTGTAATCACATATTGGTTGATTTCCATTGTGGCCCATCAGAACCCCCCTTATAGGGACCAAGCCAAAGCCGTCACGTCGTCAGTGGAGGAGGCCGTGGCCAGGTGCTTTTCCCCCTACGACGCCGACCGATACCTGAGAGTTCTCCACTCTCAGACCTCCGACTATCAAATCCTGGACTTTCTGGGCGAGGGCACCTATGGCGACGTGGTCAAGTGCTTAAAGACGGCCACTAGGGAGGAAGTAGCGGTCAAAATCTTCAAGCACGTGGACGCCCCGGACACCTTTGAGAAGGAGGTGCCTTGACGCGTGAGTGACCACTTTGAGCACAGCGCCATTTTGATTCTAATCTCCGCGGCAGGTCAGCACGTTGAAGAAGTTGATGGCTTTCGACACGGACAAAGTCAACCTGATCCAGTGCAAGAGCATCTTTGTGGACAGAGTGTTCATGTGTCTGGAGTTTGAGATGCTGGACATCAACCTGTGGGACTTCATGAACACCAGACCCACCAAGTGCCTTCTCGTTAAGGAGATCCGGCCCATCTTGCAACAGGTACCCTTTTGCCTTTATTAGAAATTAAACCTACCAGCAATTTTGGAAGTCTTAATATGCGGCAATGTGGGATCTTCCAGATCTAACAACGGTAGCGCAGTATAATTAACGCTAACCGAAATAAATGACCGTATCGGCCGCATTGTCTTGCGTTATGGCGTTTCGTTTTTGTCACCTTGCAGTTTCGTGCGTGTCAAGTCTAATTAGTGCGCATATAAGCCTTACTTTCGATTCAGTCATCATTTTTTTAGTGACAAATACAGCGTATATCTGAGAAAATACGGTAGTTTGGTGGCGGGCTTATTCTTCTTTGTCAAAGAATAGGTCCTGTTTCGAGAAAATTCACATTAATAACTCCTGTAGTACTTGGCGTTGGCGATAAACTACAGCAGCTAAGCTCCCAGAAGCTAAAATACGTAGGTATGGAGGCAAATGGATCAGTTCCCGAAAGCAAGCGAACCTAAAACTTGAATTCCCTCTTATTAGCTACCGGCACTGGAAACGCATGTCTTAAATAGCGAGCCGGGCTCATGGAGCTATCATAATTATACCATGTACTCATGTCTTCAGCTGGTCGTGGGCCTGAATTTTCTGAACAGTATTGGACTTATCCACGCAGACCTGAAGCCTAACAACATTATGATGGTGGAGCACATCAACCGGCCGTACAAAGTTAAAATCATCGACTTTGGTTTGGTTCAGCACGTCTCAGAGACCAACCAGGGCAGGCACTTTCAGAACCGCCGCTACAGGTACTACCTCCAAGACCATTTCTATTGTCCTTGACCTGATTTCTTCATTTATTGACCACAATGCAACTATTCCTCAGGGCTCCAGAGATCATCCTCGGTTTTCCCTACACGGAAGCCATCGATGTTTGGTCTCTTGGGTGCATTTCCGCCGAGTTGTTTTTGGGTTCAGCACTTTTCTACAGTACTTGTGAATATGACATGGCAAGTTTCTCTGCAAAAACCATGAGAATTGATACCGATTGCCACTTTTCTGCCATCACCTAGCTTCCATCTTGAATCATTTTTCCACAGTTGAGAAAAATTGAGCATATCCTGGGACACTTTCCACAAATGCTGCTAAACAATGGCCTCAACACGCTTTACTTTTACAAGAAGGAGAGAGGCTTCCAGTCCTTTCAATGGAGATTAAAGGTATGGTCCTAAGAGCGAAGCGGCAAAGATAACCGGTGGTTTTTAACTTCATTGTCACCTTCATTGTTTTTTTCTGACAGTTTAATTCATATATCACTTCTCCTTAGACGGCCGAGGAATACGGCAATGTGGAATGCACCGACAGTTTTATCAACTCTTTGAATGACCTTTGCAAGGTATTGAGCTTTGGACTTTTATCTTAATAGTGTGTTCGCAAAGAACGGCAGGAGAGAAATGTGATTTTTCTCCGTAATCGCACGAGAATGCCGCCATCAAGGTGAAAATGTCCAAGGAATGAAATCAATGGGAGGATTAATCCTTAGAAATGAAGGGTTTAATGCGATGGAATGTTTGGGAAGTAGAACAGCTTCCCACACATAAAAGTGTTAAAAGTTATACCTCTACTTACGAATGCCTCTATGTACAACATTTTCAGGTTACGAAAGCTTTTATATACAAATGAGTGCCTCGCGATACGAAAAAGATCCAACTTACGAAATCCCCCCAAAAGTAAATGCATTTCCTTATCCATTATTTTATTTAGAAAATGTTGTATGACTTTAGAACCTCGCTACACTCTACTGGCTTCTCATTGGCTGTCTCGCAACAACCACTATACATGTTTCAAGATTCTCTTCCATACCTGTCCACCTGACTAAATGCTCCCCTTATTAATGATTGCAATTCCCCCTTATTAAGCTGTAAAAACCAAACAAATGCAAGGCGGCACATATTTTCACACACACACAGTGTACACGTAACAGTCTATAATGTACTACAAAGGGGACGGCATTCTGACGCTGTCGGGTCATAAGGAAATGCGCATATCATGCTTAAAACAATCTGTTTCAACGCGAATAGATTTTGTCTGCATTTTAAGACCTTAATAAATCATTTTCTTATAATTTTCTCTCATTTTTGTGTGTTACTACATCTTTCATACAAAATTTGGATCAATTTTAAAGGGTTCAGTTGGTCGTTGTGGGAGGACCGCGGATCTAATTAGAGAATTTACATATAAAGTACTGCTGTACTTACGAAATTTTAAAGTTACCAAAAAAGTTCTGGAAGCAATTAATTTCCTAAGTGGAGGTACGACAGTATTACAATATGTACTGAAAGAAGAAATGGTGCACAATGTAGCCACACAGAAAATATTTTTTTACTGTCACATATTTCTGCGTCTGCAAACTACGCTGTAGTTTTGGAAAGAAAACAAAAAGGCCTTGGTTAAATATTTTCTTGAAGAATATAGCAGTTAGCATGTTCTCCTGTTTTTTCTAAATACGTCCAGGTCAGGCAAGTGGCCCATTTGTCCAATGAGGACACCACAGCTGAAGTCCAGGACCAGGAGAGCTTTGTGGATGTGCTGAAACAACTCCTGAGGCCTGACGCTAGTCAACGATTGCGCCCCAATCAGATCCTGCAGCATCCATTTGTCACCATGGCGGACGTCGCATTGAGGCATCCCAACAGTTTTTAGTAAGTTTGCGGTGAGAACTTCTAGAAGCCACTGGACGTGGTTCAATCCCTGACTTTTTCTGTTCAAGCCTGAAATTGAGCTGCGAAATGATGCAGGCCTGTCACAATGATCCCCCTGAGACCCGGGCTGGCCCATCCCTAACCTTGCACCGCGAGACCCAAAGCGCCCATTCGTCTTGGCAAATCCACACGGAACATCCTGACATTGAGAAGATATCGTCGCACATCACCAGGAGCCTCAATCTGGACAACTTCCCCTCCGATCCGCAGTTCATGCTCGCGGAGCGCCTCCGTTTGGTCAGACTGCGCAAGTCTCCGCTACGTGAAGACAAGTGCCAACAGACGGGGTACGGTAGCTGTGAAAACACTTGGGCGTACGTCTTATTGGATTGGTTTTTGCTAAGTTGCTAGCGTTTGCTTTGCAGAGAACCGCAGCAGGAGGACGAAGAGGAGTCCATCTCTGACGTTTCTATCGCCGATTCTTCCATGAAGGACAGCAATGAGTCAGTTCGTGACTTTAAATGTGATTTAGACACACTTTAAGATGTCTTGCCAAGCTGTTCTTTCTGGTTTCTTGCATCGTGTCAAGAAGTAGCGACCAAGACAGAAGGCAGAACGAAAATGTCGATGGCAACCAGATCACAAAGGGTAAGTTGGAATGGTGCAGGTCTTGAACAAAATGTTGGATTTTAGGACAATCTGTATTTTTCATAGAATAAAACCGGGAAACCATGTACAGTGGTACCTCGGCTTACGAGTGCCTCGATTTACGAGAAATTTGAGATATGAGTAAAATTTTGAGCAAATATTTATCTTGAGATACAAGTAAAATTTTGAGCAAATATTTATCTTGAGATACGAGACAAATTTTGATAAACGAGCAGACAGCAGACGCGAGAAGCTGCTCATAAGAACATCATGGCCACTGTCTTTCCCATCGCAACTCCCTCGTGTAATGTCTGTACGAGCACTGCGTTGCATTTTTTCAGTATTTTTTTTGTCGTTAGTCAGTGCGAATGGCGGAGCTTGTTCGCTAATACAAGAGGAGTATATACTACTTCTCATTGACAAGTGGTCGTGCGTTATCCTATTTTGAGGACATGTGTGCATCATTTTGGGAATATTTTGAAGGGAAGACAAAAGCAAACAACCCTCGATAGGCTGCATCTAAAAGTCAGGGTGAAGGCGGGGCAAACAGACCCGGGAGAAGAAAGGTATCAAAATTTAAAACAAAATTAGTATTAAATTTAGAGTAAGGTTAGATTAAATTTATTTTGAGTGTGTCTGCATCGTACTCAAAGTTCATTTAAATTTGTTTGTTATGTTACGAGCGCGTTGCCGTGCAAAAAGCCCCCTCCCCCCTGCGAAATCTGTATAATTTTAGTACTATTAAACATGTTTTAGTAATATTAAACCACTAGTTATTTGTTACTTTGTTAATAGATGGTGAATTGGAAGAAAAAAAAATCCAAACCAATATCCTGTTTTTGGTGTTTTTTTCAGAGGGTTGGAACTAATTAATTTGTTTTCAGTTGATTTCTATGGGATAGGTTCATTTGAGTTACGAGAAAATCGACATACGAGCTCAGTCCCGGAACGTATTAAGCTTGTATCTCGAGGTACCACTGTAATTCTGTCTTTTCAACTGGCTGTCTGCTGTGTTTTCCAAAGAGATCCCAGCTATTCAAACCATGTTGAACAACATGTCGTCCTTTTTTTAACCAGTAGACACAAACGATGACTCATCAACGACAGACACGGCGACGGCGGCCTCTTCAATGCCAAGGCGCATCAAGTGAGATTTCATCTTTTTTTCAATAACGTGTTTTCTACCTATGATATTTTTTGCTGTTAAAGCAAGAAGAGCGGGAAATGGAAGCTAAAGCACGGCAGTTTCTGCGCACCCGGTACGTCTTACACACCTCAAGTATGGATTTGTTTTGTTGTGGCTCAAGAGAACTTTTTTTCGGTAGGAAAGGGAAGACTGAAAAGGAGGCGTTGGCCCACATTTCGACCCACAGCAAGTACCAAGTCAGCACTCTTACTGATAAACTGAATATTTCGCTAGCACTATTGCAGATGAGTCGATAGTCTTCAAAAATACTTTGGGTTATCATACGAATCTTTAGACTGGTGAGATCTTTTTCCACAATATTTGACACCGACAGGGACTCGCCAACAAGAAAGAAGAGAAAAATGAACCCTAAAGATGACCCGAAACCAGGATGTAGTTGTCAGGTGAAAACCTCCGCCAGGAAAAGAAGCGAATCAATGGTTAAATCTCCAGAACTGAGTGTGTACGTACTACAAGTTTGACAGACACGTGTTCCATTAGATATAAAACTGTGATTCACGAAAAAAAATAACAATGCAATTATTATTCTATCTTTGCAGAAACACGGATTCTGATGGCATCCCCAAAAAAATGGGTAAGTGAGTGACCTTTTAAGCAAAATTGAAAACATCTCACTTCTCTTAACATCTTAGTCAAAGCTCAAAAAAGCAAAAGGACGCAGACTTTTTACTCAGCATGGAGAAAAAGGAAAAAATCAACAGCAACTAAATCCAAGCCCACCGCAGAAAATAGAAAAGATGTCAGCTACGGCAAAAAAAAAATGAGCGATGAAACAAGATGATGTCCAAACGCTTGTAAGTTGTAAAGTCCAAAGATTCAAAAAGTGGGTACGATTTACTTTGCATAGTTACAAACATTTTTTTTGTTAAGACCGTCCTAAGAGGAAAAACGCTTCACTTACCGTGATTGCGGTTTGGTCCAGCAGAAGCTCAAAACCAAAGAGGCGACCAAAGCAGAAACTGTGAGAAAAGACGACATGGTATTAGAAGATAAATTATACAAATAGATCTCATCCCTATTTAATTGCATTCTTCTCTAACTTCCTAGAACTCCAGTGTTTCTGAAACTGGCTCAACAGAACCTGTAGATGAGTGGCTAGTGGAGAGCTAGGTGAGAAACGTCATTTTTAGCACCAAAAATAACAAATTTGTCCCGGCATTGAATGTTTTTTACTCTAAATTTTATTATCTCCAGTCAGTAAACTTGAGGTAGAAGCGGAATGTCTGGAGTCTTCAACAAACCCTTTGGATTATGAGATAAGGCACCGACTCTGAAGGTACCAAAAAAACTGGGGTTTTCTTTTAAAAATCAAAAGGAAGCAAGGTCCAACTTTGAATCCTTCCCTATTTATTTGCTGAACAGAGTCTTGGAATCAGCCTAAAAAAGAATCTGGTTTAAAAACATATTTATTATTTCATACCTCTCAATCTCGGTCACTTGCTGCCCTTATTAATGATTGCAATTGCCCTTATTAAGCGATAAAAAAAATGTACAAATGCAATGCGGCACACATCTACTCATGTAGGATGAAATTTAAAGTCTAATTTTTTTAAAAACTGGACGGTGTGCCCAATCAGTATGCACGCTGACAGCTTGGCTGTCTAGGTACATTGCTTGCTGATGCGCTATATTTAGATAGCCTCCTAACTACCAGCAGTTCAAATGTGTCCTCTGTAGAGAACGTTTGTAAACCTAAATATCACTAAAATCGCTTTCCAATTATATCAAATTATTTTGCAGTATTCCAATGACTTCATATAAATTGGGGAATTTCAAAATAAATGAGATTAGGCAATTTTTTTTTTTGATTGGAGCCGAAATGGGTAAAACGTGATCGGTTTTACAAAAAAACGTACTTTAAAAAGTCCCGTACAAACGTTGTTATACGGCATACACAATTTGAATTGATCAAAAAAATGTACGGGAAACACTTATAAGTTGACATGTATGTTATTAAGAAATAATTCACTGGCTGCCAATCCTTTTTGACTGGCACAACAATAGCAAAAAAAAATTAAATAATCCAGAGATGTAAGGAGATTGCAAACTTTATATATTGATCCTACAGAAACTAATTTTACTGAACAATAAGGAAAAAGTACTGCAACAGTAACAAAACAAATCACTTTGTTGCATTCACTTTGTTATTAAAATCCATCCTCCTTGAAAATGATACAGACCAACAATTAAACAAAATGACCATTAAAAACCAAACAGATATAAACAAACAAAACAACCTTAAATCTAAAGAAAAGTTCCCCTTACCTTGAAATGTAGGAAATGCAATTCATTAATGTTCCACACATTCATGAATCAAATTGTAAGATAAAGGAACATAAGATGTAAAAAGTCGAACATTCATGACAAAATAAAAGTATCAATCCTATCAATACACCTGTTTCTTGCGCAATAATCATTTCCTTCTGGTTTCACAAGGTAGCCAATCGGCAACGAGCAAGAGGTCAGGTGACCAGTCAGCGCCTACAGCCATGAATGGCAAGGACCGGCAGAGGGCGCTAAAGACTACACATCTTTATCAACACTATGTGTTATTAAATGGGTGGTCGATGTTGAATAAAAACTTTGTGGTTTGATTAATGTGGAAGCTTTAAATTATTTTATTTTTTTAAGTGTCCTGTCTTTTTTTTGTTTACCGGACTTTGAGCTCTAATAACCACAGTGTGTCCAAACAAATATATTTTGAGGAAAGGATGTGGCTTTGTGTCTGGCGGCAGACATCAGTTGGAGACATCTATTTGAGGCACACCAAAAAAAATGACAGTCTCAAACAAACAATATTTGTCCTCAAGCTTTATTTAAAATGACAAGCAGACAATTCCCATGTTTCTAAAAATTGATAAAACAACGGAAGAAACCGATTGCAAAACTAGGTTAGAATCCAAGAAGGGTTTTAAGTTGAGGTTCAATTTTATATAAAAAGCTGGTTGAGGGTTATACATTAGAACCAAAACCGGTTTTAAATAAGAGAGCGCTTTAAAATTTATGTTTGAAATCGGCTTGTCTGTACATATTGTTACTATTAATTGTTTCATCAAGATTTATTGTTTTTAAAATAATGCTTCCGATTTGGATGATTTGATCAAACTTGTGAAAGGCTTTGAAGCCAAATGTAGCGTATTGAATAATTGTTTCCAACAAGGATTAGGAATTAAATTCAACCATATTTTAGGGAGTGACAGTTTCAAATGCCATTTTTAAGATCAGCTAAGTATTTCAAAGTGCCAATTTTTAAATGGTCATCTAAATAGGATTCTGTTTTCTAACTACAGTCTCCGTCACAATGTTGCACTGCTGACGCTATCTTTTCCAACTCAACAACAAGCCTAATAATTACGACCACGATGATGATTGACATGCTGTTGAAAAGTGCTAGCTCAGCGATGGAGGAATGTTTTTAAAGCAAACATTATTTTAATGCACACAAGAGTGTAGCATACTTTGCTGTGTGTGTGTGTGTGAGAGAGAGACGCTGACATGTTTATTTTCCAGCAGCAACACACACGGACGGTGTCAACGATCAGCCCCCCTTTTTGACTCCCCTTATCTCAACATTAAGGCCCCCTTCAATATTCTCTGCACGGAAATTCAATTAGCACTCTCCGGGGGCCTCCCCTGACCCCCGACGCGGATCAGTCCAGACCGGGAGGGGTCGACCGACTCAAGATCATGTGACTTTGTTATTCATAAGTTACCACGTATTTTGCCAACTGTTTTGAAGTCAGGCTGCCAAAAACGATTACTTTGAGAGTTGACTACTACTACTGAATTTTCTCGCATATTAGTCGCCTCCGCGTATAAGCCGTACCCTTAAAATTGCCTTAAAATGGTTGAAATGTACAATTTCTCGTATAAGATGACCCCTGATTGACAATTTTCACCTCCATATTCATGCTTTTAATAGGTAGTACAAATGTGTTACTTTGAAGGGAAAATCTTAAGAAAAATCATCGCATGTGGTATTTCTGAGATTCTGTATCAATCGATTGCACATTCCTAAAGGGTACACGTAGACAAATTCAAGAAGCAAGTCATGTGAGCAGTACAACCAGGAAGTCTGTCCATAGTGGTCTAGTTTGTCATCCCTAGGTAAGACGGTGATGCCCTGAGCGAGCAATGGCAGGCACAAGTGAGTTTTTGTCACGTTTTACTCTAGATACGGTTAATTTTTTTCTTGAATTTCATTCAGACGTCAAAAGAAATTTTGTTTCGCGTTTTATCTGTTTATCTTATCTCTACTTTGAAATAAATGAGTGTATCGGCCACATTGTCTTGCGTTATGGCGTTTCGTCTTTGTCGCCTTGCAGGTTCGTGCATGTCAAGTCTAATTTGTGCGCATATAAACCGCATGCTTGTTTCAGTCATCATTTGTTGGAGCGACAAATACGAAGTATATGCGAGAAAATACGGTAATCACCAATTGTTTTTGTATTCCGTCAACTCGAATGATGTTATTTCCTGTTCTATTCTTCTAAACTCAAATTTTTATACGACAAAGGAAGCAAAGAAAAGTCACATTTTTGTCGTGTTACCTTTTTCCGGGTTTTTGGCTGGGTCATCGCCACGGTAACGGTTGTCTTCCTTAATGCCGCATCTGCCTGGATTACCGGCGCACCTTGACCTCCGGCGTTTTGAATCCCGGCTTTTCCCAAACAAAAGCTGCATCCCGCCTCACCTGCCGCTGAGATAGGAAGATAAACGATAAAGCATGATAAGAGGGGTGAGCTTTGGAGTCTAAATAAAGGTAGCAAGGATTTACGACAGGCGCTGGGGTTATCATTTTGAATTTAAATTTAAAAAATGAACAAACAAAAACAAACAAAATTTTAAAAAAATGCTTACTTTAAATTTTAAAACGACAAAGTTACAACAACAACAAAAATAGCATTTGTGACGCAATCTACCAGCTGGAAAAGCAGCTCAGACCACGGAGCTAACGCTAAAGTTTGATTCAAAAAATGGAATCCCTCGATTATCGCGGTTAATGTAGAGCAGACATGGCCGTGATAAATGAAAAAACGCCATGTAGGGTCACCCCTATTTTAAAAAAAATCAGGGGAGTGGCTTCCGCTTGCGAGTTTCAGCGTGGATTTTCACATTTTTATGAACTTCCAAAAAAAAATGTAACTGACAAAAAAAAAAATCCCCAGAAAAAAAACGCGATGTAGCAAAGCCGCGATAGTTGAAGCCACGATAATCGAGGGATTACTGTAAAACCGTACATCAAAAAATGACTCAATAAAAAAAAATGAGGAAAATCTAGTAAGCAATTTGAAAAATTCTGACGGGTTCAGCTTTTCAACCGAGAGTATAAATGAAGGTAAATGAGTGAGTCGGGATCTTGAAGAAAGCTTTCAAGACTTACCGGTTTCAAGAGTTCGTTTAGTCGAATTTCAAATGATGATTTACAGCCAAGGTTATGGTTTCAAATTAGCATTTCAAGCAAAGAAGAAGGCAGCAAGTCAGTGCGGTCTTTCCATTCAAACCCACCAACGTCTTCGTAATCAACTTAGCCTCAATTAGCGGCGTTCCTTTCAGAGCGCACAAAGGGAATGGGGGGGTTTGGGGGGGTCTGCCACCCAACGGCAACCTCCCCCAGGGAGGTACCCATCTGGGACGACAGGGCTAATGGACTTGTGAGGACGCAAACAGCATTGACGGAGATAGACGTCCTATCTACTTGGAGGGGGAGGGGCTGGCAGCCATCATTCATGGGTTCATTAAGGTTCGAGTAAGGCTTGTGTGTCACTTGTCGACACCCTGACGCACGAATGAAAAGATTATGCCTGCGTCGCGGATGGCTACTCGCATGCCACATAAGGGGCTGCTTCTGGAAAGGGGGGGCGCCGGGTCATGCTAAGGAAGCCCCACGAGGAGGCCCATCTAGGGGCAGAAGAACAGGGCCGGCTGGGAGGTCAATTTAACACGGGACGGGTTTAATAAAGCGTCAGGAAAAAAAACAGAATTGCTATAATCCAGGACTTTCTTAAGTGTTGTGCTAGGATAGTTGTTCGGTCCCGGGTCAAATTGAACCACTTTTTGGGGGATTAGGATTCTTAGATATTGGTTTATATAAAAAATGTGTATTTTGTATAAAGTTGAAGTGCATGGTGAGAATAAACCTGAAAAGGCCTGGGTTTGTTAGGTGCAAAATAAAAGTCAATTTGTGTTTAATTAGCATGAAAGTGTCAGAAAATACATCAAAGGAAATACATTACTGTTTAAAAAATTATATATACACATGCTTATGTTTGCTTTTTTCTGATTTGTTCAGATTGACCAATTGGAATCTTAATGAGTGACCACTATTTGTTTTTTAACCATTTGGGACATTTTCTTGAATTTCAATTGTGCGAATCAAGACAACAATGTTTCCCCGGAACACAATTAAGATGCGGGACTTCAAATTACAGTTTGCAAAGTAAATATTAAGATTTTAATGAAGATTCAAATTGTGTATTTTAAACCCCAAGCATTCATTGTCAACCACAAAATCGAATTGATTTAAAACCCGAGACGTCAAACCCTGTGTAAACTGAGTCATCGACGAAAGGTTTCTTTCCGCACTCGGAAACGACTACCTTCCCTTCTTTGCTATCTCAGCACCCGGGGGTCCTCTTCCAGGGGCCCTCGCAATAATAAAGTGCTAATTGAAGGAGTGCAGTGAGGGGAGAGGCGGGCAGAGATGATGAAAGATCAGCAAAGCTAGGAAGAGCAGCCAAAGACCACCAGACAGCCAGCCCCCTTCTGTGTGGCCACTGACTAGTGGAGAAAATACCACCATTGGCGATGAGACCCGTCCAATTACGGGGCTCTTTTCATCTCTCCGCTGTCCATTTGAATGAGTTTTTAACGAGTAGACATCCAATCCATTTGAATTGTGAGGATTGGCAGCCACTGTCAATGGCACCCAATGGGTAAAGAAAATCGAATAAAATTACGTTTCTTCAACTCTTACTACTACAGTAATACCTCGACATACAAGTGCCCCGACATACGAGCAATTTGAGATACGAGTAAAATTTGGAGCAAATATTTATCTTGATATACGAGACAAATTTTGATATACGAGCAGAACATCATGGCCACTGTCTTTCTGGTCGCAACTCCCTTGTGTAATGTCTCACTGGGCGAGCACTGTTTTTTTTTCCCCGGTAGTCAGTGCAGAATGGCCGAGCTTGCTCGCTAATACGAGAGGAGTATACTACTTCTCGTTGGCAAGTGGTCGTGCGTGAGGACATTTGTGTGCATCATTTTGAGAATATTTTGAAGGGAAGACAAACGCAAACAACCCTCGATAGGTTGAATCTGAAAGTCAGGGTGGAGGCAGGGCCAATAGAGCCAACCCGTGAGAAGAAAGTTATCAAAATTTTAAACAAAATTAGAATTAAGTGTAGTGTAAAGTTAGATTAAACTTATTTTTGAGTGTGACTGCATCGAAATCCAAGTTCATTTCAATTTGTTTAGGTTATGTTATGAGTGCGTTGCCGTGCAGAAAGTCCCCCCCTCTTCCCTCCGTGAAATCCATCTAATTTTATTACTATTAAAGCACTAGTTATTTGTTACTTTGTTAATAGATGGCGAATTAGAACAAATAAAATGTTTTTCCAATCCAATATCCTGTTTTGGGCGTTTTTTCAGAGGGTTGGAACAAATTAATTTGTTTTAGTTCATTTCTATGGGAAACGTTCGTTTGAGTTACGAGAAAATCGACATACGAACTCAGTCTCGGAACGCATTAAGCTTGTATCTCCAGGTACCACTGTATTCATTAAATATTACTATGTAAACTACGACTAATTTTAAAGTAGAATAAAATAAATATTAAACTATGTTTTTATCTGTTTCAAAAATGTCAAATCAAAATAGAAGATGAATAAAAATGGCCAAATTAATGGAAAAAAAAAACCTGGTTGCTGCATTTATCGAGTAAAGTTTGGACATTTGGACCAGATGTTCTTGCTTAAAATGACGACAGGTGGACTGACAGACATTGTCGGTAAGAAAACCACGCACACGCACCCACACGTGCGCGCACATCTCTAGTTAATATTCCATTTCCCGCGTTGGTTGTGGCGTGCGTGACATCAGTGAGCAATGTGTGCTCTTATGGAAATGAAAGCGCGGGTTACAGTAACCCTGTTAAAATCTAATGAGATTCTGATTAAATAGAACATCAGTATGACTAATTCCCCCGCGGCGGCTGGTTATTGATAGGCCGACGCATAAGTGGTCTCCGCGGGCCGGGTCCTAATGGGCCAATAATGCATTAGAGGGGCCGCACTTATTGTGCCCCATTGAAAACACCTGTGGCGGGCATCCATCAAGGTGAACTCAGCGGCGTCTTCGCGGGCTGTCACTGGACCTATTTATTTGCGCTCGAACCCGAGGTCTGACGTGGGGGTCGGGGGGGATGCGGGCGAGGACAGCTGGACTCGTGAAGCTTCCTGGAAGAGACGCCATTTTCTGGGAATACGTACTGGCGTGCGTCTTTGTTGATTTAGATTAAGAGTGACAGAAATATGACCGGTTTTCTTGTGGATTGATAATGATGTCTAAGGATCATTAGTTAGATATTCCTGTGTGGAGTGTGCATGTACTCCCTGGGCTTTTGTGGGTTTTCTCCAGGTATTCTGCTTTCCTCCCACATCCCAAAATGGGCTCTTAAGTGTCTCGAAGTATGAGTGTGACTCGTTTGACTTTATATATAAACCTATGCAAACATATGTATATATATTCTTTATTGAATTAAATATAACTATACTCAACTCAAGTTCTGCACCTAAGATCTAATTAGGACTTACTTTGTACCTAAAATGTATGTGACCACTTATTCAATATTGACTACTTATCTATGTTGACTACTACTTATTTATTATGTGACTACTTATTTATTTATTACTTAATTATTGATTCTTTATTTATTATTATTATTAGTTATTGATGATTATATCTGCTTGTTTGTTTGTTGTTATTACACACTTGTGCACTTGTGACTACTTATGTTAACTACTTATTTATTTATTTAATATTATTTTAGTAGTCATGACCTATTTATAGATTATTTGTTTGTGTTTGTTTGTTGTTGTTATTTGTGCACTTCCCTACCTATTTACGTTGCGACGACTTATGTTGACTACTTATTTATTTACTTATTTTTTAAATTATTTATGACCTATTTATAGATTATTTATTTGTGTTTGTGTGTTGTTGTTTGTGCACTGCCCTACTTATTTACGTTGCGACTACTTATGTTGACTACTTATTTATTTACTTATTTTTTAAATTATTTATGACCTATTTATAGATTATTTATTTGTCTGTTTGTTTGTTGTTATTTGTGCACTTCATGGCAAAGCTTTAAATCACATTATACTCATATAATGACAATAAAAGCATTCAATTCAATTCAATTTCCAGTGTTAACCATGATAAAATGTATAAATGAAGTAATTTATTGATAAAAGTAAAGCAAATAATGAAATATGTCATCGTATAACTAAATGCAAAACTTTGTATCAATTCACGTATTTGTTTTTACGGCAACTAGCAAAAATACATCTTCACTTTTGCTTTCTGTTGTTATTGTTTCAACTTATTTTCAACATTTCCCTGGTCCCCGCCTCTTAACCTGGCCTTGACCTTGCACTTTTTACCCAGCGATCGAACTTCGGTCCAGTGTTCAAACTGTCGTCGTCAGCGCGCAGAAAGTGATGACAACGCGGGGCACCATAAACACACCGTCGCACATGTGCGGCCGCCGGCGTTGACGAATGAGCGCGCAAACCTTTTAAATCTGTCAGTGAAGGGCCTGGCCTGAGCAAATACGCAATGCAAATAAATACACTCCATGTGTGTGTACGTTCAAGCTAAACTGTACCGATTAAAATACAAGTGACCGGGCCGCTTCAGGTGTTTTTTTTCAAAAGACACGCTGTCGCGGGAACGATTTTTACTTTGACTGGCAAGCTAATATTTAAGCTACGGCATCATTCGTTTTAGCGGTAGCGGCGCCCTGGCCCCGCCCCCTCGTTCCGCTTCCCCGCCCTCCCGACAAGTTCCCAATGACTAAAATGATGCGATTAGGTTGAGGCTAATGACGGGCGGCATGCTTAGATCCATCTGCGAGCTTTTTTCTTTGCTTCTGTCCCGATTCAGCGGCCTGTCAGCAGCTTCTTACAAACGCTTTCACTACCGACACGAAGGAGCGTCATCGCGTGGGGGAGCGCAGCGAGGCATTGTGGGAAAGATGCGGTCGCCGGACGTTTGGGGGATTCGAGGAGGTTTTTTTGTATTGAATAAGGAAAATGGAGGGAGATTTTTTTTTAAAAAAAGGTAATTTCAGATCATGAAGAAATGAAACGTTTTTTTTTGCAAGTGTTGAATATAAAGAAAATAGGTAAATGGGTTAAAATGATGAAAGTTGTATTCAGTATTCTATTCTATTTGTGGTGAAAATGATACTACAGTTTGTTGTTAATGTGTTTAGCTCATTCGCTGCCATACACAGTGCAATTTGTCCTTTTATTTGTGTCACGAAATATTGAATTGTAATTAGAGGACATAGAGTAAAAATCCATTTTCAGATTTTTTTTGGTGACATTCTGCCATAATGATTGGTTGATGCGTATATTCATGCCCTCCTAGCCACCGGTTTAAAGGTTACAAGTAAACACCTCATCCTCAAAATATACATATCTTAACAGTATTATATTCAATTTCATTTGTAATATTTCTTTTTCTCATTCTTTAAGGGTCCAGTCAAACAAATAGACTGTAAAAAATTGACAAAATCTGTGTTCACGATGAAGGAAAGCAACATAACCGAGTTCCTTTAACGATTTTTGGAGAAGATTCCGATCGAATTCTTGACTCTGTTTATGTACAACGTCAGTCAGGTGTACTTTCCAATTTTATGCTCCCGCACGGACATCTTCCGAAGACGTGAACAGGAGCACAAAAGCCACACTCTGAACAGCAATGCTCTGTCGTATCAAATCAGCGTTTGATTGACAGGCGCCGACCTTCGCTTCGATGACAACGCCAGCTGCCGCCCTCCCTCCAACGCATTACTGTAAAAACACGTCAATCGGGTTAGCGGCGGCGACCTCTCGCGCTAATATCGGCCGCGCCTTTGTTGGCGGCTCCGGCTGCGAGCTTTGTGACGAGGCGCCAGATTGAATTCTGCCATCGACGGGACAAAGACGGGCTTGGTTTGGGCTGCTTTTTTAGCAGAATACTTCCCATCCAATCGCGCGCCATCACTTGTCTCGTTACTGTCTTGTTGTCCGCAGAATAAAAATATCAACCGTGGCATCTGGTACAAAAATATGGTACATAACAAATGTGACCATCTACAAGTAAATTGAGAAACCCTGACTGTCATTTTCCGAGTTCAAATCAGTTCGGCATGATTATTTTTTGTTATCTTGACGTACGACCTCTAGAACTACTTGGCTAATAGTACTACAATAAATACCGTAGTGTGGTATCAAAATATACTAAAATCATTACAAGTAATCCTTCAAAAGATTAAGGTATACCTATACAACCACTACACATGTACTGAAATACTCCTACAAGTTACCTAATTATTAAAGGCAACCCCAACTAATTGCACAAAAATGACTGAAAACTTTTGTAAAATACACCAGGCATGAAATATTTCTATGCATACCAAACTACTCCCAAAAATTGCTTTAGCTAGGCTTAAATGGACAGAAATACTCACTAAAAGTGATCTAAATATTTTTAAATCTATTTTATTCAATTATAACAAATACTACTAGTACTCAGAACTTCCCTAAATAAACGAAATGTTCTTAATCTAACTCCCTAAATGTAACATTTTTGGACATGTGAAATACTTCATAAAAATGAACAGAATATTTCTAACGTAAAGAAATACTTTTTCAAACTATTCAAGTACACTTAAATATCTATCTAAATATTGTTATAGGGCTGTACATTTTATCAAAGTTAAATACAACTGAATTGTACTTGACAAAAATACTTTGAAAAAAAAAATGTTCTAGGGTTGTCTCTATTTTGAATTTTGACAGAAATACTCAAATCTAAATATTTTTAAATCTCCTTTATTAAACAATAACAAATACTGCAAGTACTCAGCACCTTCCTAAAAAGACCGAAATAGTCTTAATCTAACCTCCAACATTTTTGAGATGTAAAATACTTCATAAAAGTTAACAGAATATTTCTAACTTAAAGAAATATTCTTTCAAAGTATTAAAGCACACTTTAATACTCTTAAAAATCGATCTAAATACTGTTAAAGGGCGGCACATTTTATCAAAGTTAAATACAACCGAACTGTACTTGACAAATGTACTGTCGTATACTTTGAAGAAAATGTACTATATGTTCTAAGGCTGTTTCCATTTTTACTTTTATTGCTTCTAATACGATCCAATATGTATTTTTATCTATTAATTTTTGCGAAGTGGTTTGATGTACAGCAGTCAATAAGCACAGCGGTAATGAAAACATGCACGACGACTTGACGGGATTCGATCTTGTGACCAAATATTATCGAAAGATTCCGATATCGAAGACATGACCCAAAAGGGTAACGTACGATAACTTACAAACCAAAATGATGGCGAACAAAACAATCGTTTGAGTACAGAAGTGCAGCTTTGGTTGTTTGAACGGATGGGTGAGTTGCCCCGCCCCCTCCGGTGTAATCACATCAGGATGGAAAAGTTTTACTTATGGCAAAGGCAATCGAGTTAGGATCGAGCGGCGGGGCAGGAAGCCCATTTGCATCGATCCCCCCGGTAAAAGAGCGCTCGCAGTCAGTCTATCTATTCAGCGCGGGAATGAAAGGCCGCTCAGCCTATCGAGCCAGACTGCATAATCCTATGTTAGCCGATCGATAGCGGCCCAAACCCGGCCGGCTTTCCCGCCCCGACACCGCCGGAATATTCCCGACTCTGCCCGTGTGTGAGGGTGCCGGGTACTGAGCGCTGGCCGCCATGCCCTCTGGAATCGGCACCCCGCGGGATGTCGTCTACTCAAATATCATCAAACGGTTCTTCGACAAATATCGTTTGCTGCCGGCATTTCTAGTCAAAACGGGTTGTTCGTCAATGACACTAAAAAAAAATGAACATTTGCTGTCAGTCCTCCTACTTGGACATCTTTCAAAGTCAATTACGAGCAAGTTAAGTTAAAATTTCCCCAAATGTAAAGACTGAAAAGTCATTAAAGTTAACTTCCAAATACATCAACAACTACCGTATTTTCTCACATATAAGCCGTACCGTTAAAAATGCCTTAAAATCGTTGAATTTTACAATTTCTCTCGTATAAGACGGCCCCGATTAACAATTTTCACCGCCTTATTCATGGTTTTAATAGGGAGTCCAAATGTGTTACTTTGAAAAAATCTTAAGAAAATTCGTCAAATGTGAGATACTGCACGTAGACAAATTCAAAGAGGAAGTCACGTGAGCATTAAAACCAGGAAGTGTGTCTATAGCGGTCTACTTTATCAACCCAAGGTAAGATGACGGCGCCCTGAGCGAGCAAAGGCATGCATAAGTAACTGAGATTTTTCACGTTTTATGCAGGTCACGTTTTTTTTTCTTGAATTTCATTCCTAGACGTAAAAAAAAGTGTTTAGCGTTTTATCTGTTTACCTTTTCTCTATTTTCCAATAAATGACCGTATCGGTCGCATTTTCTTTTGTTATGGCGTTTTGTGCGTGTCAAGTCTAATTTGTGCGCATATAAGCCATACCCTCGATTCAGTCATCATTTTTTAAGTGACAAATACGGCGTATATGCTTGAAAATACGGTAATCGTTTTGGGTCATAGTTTCAACATTCCAAAATCATATTTACCCACAGTTGCTAATTTAAAAACATATGCTTTCACCTATTGACATTTTGCCGATTTTCGCACATATTCCAAACCAAACCAGTTTTTGAATTTTTCTTAACTCTCAATTCCAAATAATATCCCATATATTTTAACTCGGTGACAGAAATAACCCCATTTATTTATTGATAAATAAATAAAACAAAATCGACAACATAGTAAGTACTTATTCAAATAATGATTGGCTGCATGTCGAAACAATATTAAAACGATAGAAAATGCTCTGTTATGATGTAAATCAATCTGCACCCATGAGGGAAAATAGTGTGAATCATCAATCACTTCATAAATGGGACCGACTGATTGATTGAGACAAAATGGATTATTCGTCACTCTCATCATGTCGTGTTCCCACCAAGCCGTCACGAGGAGATTATCTGCTTGCCATTGATTATCTAACAGTCCATCAATCGTCCATATTCAATGCTGTTATGCCGCCAATGCGCCAATGCGACCTCTCAATGCTAAAACGCACAAACAAGCATCGCTCGGTCAGGAGCTTTGACATTGGCCGATCTGATGACTAAGAAATCCAAATATGAGATTAGCCCCCTCTCTAAGTGCCCCCCCCATGCACAAATGGGGCCCTAAGAAGATAATAGCGCTACAATTGGTTTCACAAGGGCGCGGAGGGGGGGAGTTTCATTCGATTACAAAGCCCCCCGCAGAGAAATGTTGCAGATGGGACGGCTGATGTGTTCGGAGACGACAGAGAGAGATGCGCGGTAACTGTCAATCATCAAAAATGCATATACATACAGTGGATAATACGTATAAATGACGGTGACAGGCGTCCAATTCATTTTTACTATATAAATATAAATATATATATATATATATATATATATATATATATATATATATATATATATATATATTTATATATATATATATATATATATATATATACATATATACACATATATATATTATATATATATATATATGTGTGTGTGTGTGTTTATATTTCGAGTAACACCCTTATTTATTTATTATCTATTTTATTTAGGTCTACAATGTTTTTCGGGATGAATAATCTAATCTAATCTACTCAACGTCAGTAGCAGTCGATGACTTTGTTCCAGTGTTTTTAGTTTAGTTTTGTTTGGTTTTTAAACTAAAGGTTTTTTTTTCTTGGTGGGGTTTGGATCAGGGGATGACAACACATTTTTATTCCTATTATTTACTTGTTTTTGCGATATGAACATGTCCACATGAAAAAACTGAATTAAATTTACCAAAATTCCACATTACTTAAAACCTGTTTCTTTTCTCTATATTTAATTGATGCAAAAATCTAAACTTATGAAAACAAATTCTTAAAACTGCAAAACTAACTCAGTTTGAAAAAAAGAAAAGGCAAAATCTAATACAAATACATCCATATTATTGGTGATCATTTGATTTGACAAATTGCAGTAAGTCAATGTTTCTGGCTAGACTTGAAAATAAAATATCATTTTAATATCATCATAAAATATCATATTTGTCGTTGTTTAATCGATTGCTTCTTCTCTCTTAAGATTCCAATGCAAAAGATTCTCAGTGAAGCGAATGACCGATCCCGTAAGTCAAAAACTAATTGTTCCAAATCTTATTTACTCAAATTTTGCATTGCGTTTTAGCACTTTAGCTCACCCATGTTGGACCACACACACACACACGTGTGCGCCTGTAAATAAATAGGAGGCCGCCAATTACACTTTCGACCGGACACGGTGACACAATACGTGGATGCGGCCATGTTTTCTGGCTAAACAAGGTTTTCACCCGTGCCTGGGTGAAGTGAGGAAGTTTCATTCTTAATATTTAAATTGTCTTGTGTTGCAAAATATGACGGCTACAGTAATGAACAGACTGTTTTGTTCAAGGTTTATGTTGTGTTTGGAGAAGTTCTTTAGGATTTTCACACAGAAAGTGTATTACTTCTTGGAATTTTAATAGATCATCTCGACCCATGTTTTATTAACACAACGTGTCAGAGATTGGAAGATAATGTTAGTTTAAAAAAAAAACACTATTTTTGAACTGTGGTTTTAAACTGATCAGTTGACTAGTGGACCCATCGAGTTGTTGTTTTTTGCTTTTAGTTTGTTTTTTTACAAACAAAAATGAGTTCTAATTCGTTTTTTTAAACATTTGGATATTTTTCCATTTTAAATGAGTCAGTTTAAAGGCCTGATGCTTTAAATACATTCCAAATCTTTTTAAAAGCTGATTTTTCTTCAATTTTTAAATGGGTAAATTTGACCAAACCATGTTCCATTTATTTTCTGTATTTTTTTTTAAACACTGTATCAATTTACTTTTAAAATGGCTCAGTTTGACCCGCAATGTAAGAGGATACAGATTTTCCTCTCGGGCTTTTGTTGCCGATAAAGTGAACAAAATGTGATTTACTCCTGTCATCAAACAGAGTGCGCACACACACAACGTGACCATAAACACAATTAGTTATACCTGCCACACACACACACACCGCCACATAGATGTACACACACACGCATACACCTAGCCTGGGGCTCATCCAGCACCAGGCGAGCTAATCAGCTAACGAGCCGCTAATGGCGTCAGCAGCGGCCGCACGACCCCCGGCGGCTCTCGAAGGCGGGAAGCCTCTGTCATCGGCGTCCAATCGCGCCTCCATTCGACTCGGACGTCCTTTTGTACGTCTTACTCGATCACACGGGCGCCATCTCCTCGCCTTCCCAATTAAGCCTTTAATTTGGCTAATGGAGCATTAATGGAGAAAGACCCCAGCTCAGCATAATGTCCTCACACACGCACCCAAGCATATTTGTCCTATATAAGTCCAGACAAAACTTAGAAAAATTAAATCATATCATGATATGGGCCAGTTCATGTCATGATATAAATATGCCATGATATCATACATATTCTGGTTGAAAATTTATACAGTAATTATGATAGCTTTTACCCTACTCGCCTTATATCTCATATCTTGTCCTGGAACCAATGTTAAATGGGTTGAGAGCTATTTATCTACTAACACTTAATAAATTCATTAATAATAATATCTGAACAAATGGTCTCATCTGTGTTCTGTGTGGATTATATGTGTTGCTATTTTAAATTTTATCGCATGCATTACTTAGGTATGGTTTGCAAGAAGAGCCAATTGTCTAACTATTGAGTTGAGCTAGAGACATCTAGAGGTGATTGGTAATACTACTATTGCATGTGCAATCCCATTAATATAGCAAATTAATGTAAATTGGGCAATCTCTGCTGGATAAAATTTGCATTACCTCTAGAGGGCGTCGTATCATATATTTGCTAACCAAAAAATAAAAAATGCGAGAAGTGTCTGGTGTTGCCGCACTTATTGTGTGTTCTCCAAATGTATACACACACACAAGAATTGACACAAAACACACCCTCATTAAAAAAGATGTGGACAGCGTGGGAACAAGTGTGGCATTGTTGAGAGGAGGATCAACATGGCGCCATCACACTTCTCCTTATCACAAACACACACAAATTGTATGTGGACAAGCCCATGTGTGAGCTGTCTGACTACACGTGGGTACCGTAAAGTCATTACGTTTGTCAATCACTTCTCTGCAGTGGAGGAGGACATGATTAAGGTACTATTTATTGGACTTAAATCCAAAGAGAACACAACTAGAAGCCTGTTGAGTTTATTATTAGTAGTAGTAGTAGTAGTAATAGTAGTAGTGATAGTAGGAGTAGTGGTAGTACTAGTAGTTGTAGTAGTAGTAGTACTAGTACTAGTAGTACTAGTGGTAGTATTAGTGGTGGTCTTGGCAGTGGTAGTAGTAGTTGTAGTAGTAGGAGTAGTAGTACTAGTACTAGTGGTAGTAGTAGTGGTGGTCTTGGCAGTGGTAGTAGTAGGAGTAATAGTACTAGTACTAGTGGTAGTAGTAGTGGTGGTCTTGGCAGTGGTAGTTGTAGTAGTAGGAGTGGTATTGGTAGTAGTAGTAGTAGTAGTGGTGGTAGTAGTAGTAGTAGTACTAGTACTAATAGTAGTGGTGGTCTTGGTAGTGGTAGTAGTAGTTGTAGTAGTAGTAGTAGTACTAGTACTAATAGTAGTGGTCTTGGTAGTGGTAGTAGTAGTTGTAGTAGTAGTAGTAGTACTCGTGGTAGTAGTAATGGTGGTAGTAGTAGTACTAGTAGTACTCGTGGTAGTAGTAGTGGTGGTAGTAGTGGTGGTAGTAGTGGTGGTAGTAGTAGTAGTGCTGGTATTGGTGGTGATGGTAGTAGTAGTAGTGGTTTATGAACGAAGAAGGGTGCATCTGTTAATCAATGCCATTACAGAAAAAGCTAGCAATTTAGTAGAGGTCCACAGTCCACAATGACTAAGATGCTAAGCTAGCGCTAGCATTGGCAGAAGATAGACCTCCAAAATATTACACGGATATATGTTGAAGTGAATTTTGCCATGCAAATTATGACTACAAATTCTTCCAAATGAATCCACTCTCAAGTCAAAGCATCCTTTTGCTTGTTTCCTTCCCACCGCTGCGACGCCGTTGTTCTCGATAAGGTTCTCCCCTGAGACTTTGACTGGACTTTCCATAGCGTGACGACGCTGTGGCGACAGACGTATCTGTCGCTTTTGACCCGTTTCGAGACGACGTACACGTACACACACACACACACACAAACACACGCACGCACGCTGAGCGCAGATAGCGTCAGCGGTCCAGTCTCCAGGACTTCGATAAGGGGGGGGGACTGGCTTCCAAAAAATGGCGAGGGGGGGGCCGCTTACAGTGAGCAATGGAAACGCTCCAGTCGCTCCTAATCTTCAGTTCGGCTCCATAAACACAAACTAGGGGGGTGCGATTAGCTGATGTCGTCATCAAAAGGTTTGACCGACAGCTATTTGAGGCATGCGTGCTTGTTTCTCTCTTTTTATTTTGATCCTACATTCTTAGAGGAGGAGATTATTCCTATTATTATTATTATTACGGTTTATACACGAGAAGGCCTGTGGTCGCTCGCGAGCAGATTGCGAACAGGGACCGAAGCCTGATAAGACTCGGAGCCGGGCCAGCGCAGGCCAACCGTCTGTTAGCATTCCTGGAGTTTCTGCATATCCTGTTGACGCACACACACACAAACACACACACACACACACACACACTTGCACTCGCTCAAAGCTTGGCAACACGTGAAGTAGAATCTTTCATTAAATCCATTAAAAAAAATCTGCTGCCAACCAGATTTGACTTGACTTGACTTGAGTCTTTTTGGTGCTTTTACTATAGTGTGTCAAACTCGAGTTGGTTTGCGGGCCGCATTAACGTCAACTTGATTTCTCTATTTTTTTAGATATAATATTTAGATTTTTTTTTAATCGGATTAAAAGAACTGGTTCAAAGGCCCTATATAGTCCGTTTTTAATAGCTCTAAAACGATGTCTATTTGACCTATGTTTTTTTTCTTAGTAAGGGAAAATGTCTTTTAATCATTATGTTTTTCATTTCAAAAGGAAACTTTTTTTTATTATGTTAAATATTTATGTGGAAAAATGAAAATATTTTTATATATTTATTTTTACATTTTACAAAATGTTTTTTGAACTATACTAAAAGAAAAAAAATGAATTAAAAAAATGCAATCATTGATTTAAAAACGGAAAAATCAGAAAATATAATATTCCTCTATAATCTTCATCTGATAGAAACACCTGTAAAAATCTACTTTTAACCAAAATAGCTGATTTTCTATTTAATTTTGGCCTTTGCGGCTTTTTATGGGTGTTATTATTTGGGACATGACCGACTTAAAGTGAAAAGTTGGTTTGTAGATCGTTTGTGTGAGGGGCAAGGGGTGCTGGAGCCTATCCCAGTGGACTTTAAGCAAAAAGCGGACTAAACCTTCGACTGGTCGCCAGCCAATCGTAGCGGACGCAGAGACAGACAACTAATCCCACTTACAATCCCACCACCACTGAGCAGGTATCGAACCCATACTGCCCAAACCAAAGTCAGGCAAAAAAGCCACTGCACCATCGGGTGATGAGATCTATTTGTCATACCTGTCAACCTCTGCCGATAACTGCCCTTATAAATGATTATGATTCCCCTTACAAACCCCCCAAAAACCTTACAAACACCGTACGACTCGTCGTACGGTGTTTGTAAGGTTTTTGGGGGGTTTGTAAGGGGAATCATAATCATTTATAAGGGCAGTTATCGGCAGAGGTTGACAGGTATGTATTTGTTGACCCTGAAATTAGGCCCAAATCTCTGCTTCCAGCCAAAATGTCCGACTTCCTGTTGAATAACAGGCATTGATTACGAGGACTTTTCATTGGTCCATTTACGAGAAACGTTGCTTTCGTGAACAATCGGCAAAACGGATATCAAGGGCCGTTCACGACTTCCTCGCGTTCTCGTCACGACTTTCGCTCATTCGCGCAACAGGAAGCGGGCGCTATTTGTCACGAGCCTTGTTTTGCTCTTTCACTTTTTACGAGCCATCCAGGGGACGGTGGCTTCCTGAGACCACCCGGGGTCTCGGACCCTGCCGAGGGTCAGCAATAGAATACGAGGCTACCCTCGATGTCCCATTCACTTTACCGTGAGAAACTGTAACGGTTTTCGGATCGTCAAATGGGAACGTTTTTTAGGAAAAGTGATGCATTTTTCAGACAAATGTTGCTAAACCTTTTGGATTTTTACAGTTTTTGGCATAACATTTTGGGGTACAATCTAAAATTAGGTGGCATTACCAATATTTTCAGTTAAAACTTTACAGTCTTTTTTTTCGAGTTGTAAATATTCAACTTTACCATCTACTTTTATATTTGGTTTATCTATTTTTATGAACTCACACAATTTCTTAATGACATTTAGGCTTTCCTATTAAATTTAATAGCTAATATTGGTGTAACAAATTTAAATCTAAAGTGGTAATGTTCCAAAGTACTTTAAATTTGTACAAACTTTATTGACATTTTTCGCTGAACATTTTTGGTCAATCTATAACTTCTCATATTCACCCTTTAAAGCCTAAACTATTAAAGAATTGACAATACATTTCAATTAGTTCAACTCCTTTAACAACAAAAAGACTACAAAATATCAAAATTTAACAAAATGTATCCATCCGTTATGGCTGCCAAAATTAATCGATTAATGAATTGACAGCTTTTCCGATCGTGCAGATTGATAAATCATTTTTTGACATTAAAATTAATAAAATCTCTGTGCCCCTTAATAGCAAATATTTTATTTTAGTGGATTTTTTATTTATTTTAAAAAAAAATTAAATCAGAAAAACAGCAAATAATAAATGTATCATATGTTTTAACCTTTTGTTTTTTATTTAAAAAGGAGAAAGAGTTGTTTTTAAAATCTGTTTATTTACAGTGAAAAATAAAAGGGGAAAGTGGAAACATTTTCGATATAAAATTTAATTTTAAATTTTTTTATCGGATTAAAAGAACTGGATCAAAATATTCAATTTGTTATAGATCAAAAACATAAAAATGCTTTAGGAAATATCAAATATCATGTTTTAACCTTTTGTTTTTTATTTAAAAAGGAAAGAGTAAATATTGCATTTTAAAAATCTGTTCATTTTCAGTGGAAAATAAAAGGGGAATAGGAAAATTTCAGATATAATAATTAGATATTTAATATTTTTTCTTAGTAAGGGAAATATCTTTAAATCATTTGGTTTTTTTCTACATTAAAAGGAAATAAAATATTTTTTTAATTATGTTCAATAATGAAAACATAAAATATTTTTATATATTTATTTTTATATTAAAAATACCTTTTGAACTAAAAACAACACAAACAGAAATTAACACAATTTTGGATTAAAAAAAATGCAATTATTGATTTAAAAGGGGGGAAAAACAGGAAATATTCCCAATGCATCTATAATCTTCTTTTGAATTTGATCCTAAAACAGAAAGTAGGCACTCACGATTTACTTTCTCGGGCCGCCCAAAATGACGCGGCGGGCCACATTTGGCCCCCAGGCCGCCACTTTGACACCCGTGCCCTAAACATGTACGACGAAATAGCACTAAAGAAGGCGTCATTCTACATCCCGGAGGTATTTTGCCCAAAGCTTGTTATGAAACACAGAAGAAGGATAGCGGGATTAGCCGTGAAACGGGGGGCCGCTTTGTTCGCCGCCCTGGTCGTGCCGGGATGCCTGAGGATTAAACTGCGCGCTGACAATTGCATCTGTTTTCTTTCTCCGGTGCGCCAAGTGTGGAGAAGTGGAGTGTGAATATGCTGAACCATACGGGAGCATCGCAAGTCATAAATAAGAATGCGGCTTAACGCTGCGTAAACAGTACCAGTGCGAAGCCTGACGCGATATTTCTTCTTCCTCGTCGCGTAGTAAAAAAAGGATTGCCTTGAAGCTTGTTTGAAGCGCGTCAATTAAGGAGCGGCTCGTACCAGTTTTGCCTCAATTAATGCCGGAATTACAAGGTTGAATTTACATAAAAGTATTTTGGGCAAACATTTCCAATTGGGTTCCTTTAGTGACGGTTTACAAACATTGATTTTTCAAATGAAAATGTTTGTGTCAATTTCTCCACAATATTAAATTATTGATTTATTTCTGTTATTTGTGCGTATATTTATTGATATATTTATTTATTGATTTATTTGTCCGTCTGCTTTTATTTGTGCAGAATATGGTGAAAAGCTTTCAATTGTGTCAATTTCTCCACAATATTAATTTATTGATGTATTTGTCCATCTGCTGTTATTTGTGCATATATTTATTGATATATTAATTTATTGATTTATTTGTCCGTCTGCTGTTATTTGTGCATAAATTTATTTATTTATGAATTTATTTGTCCATCTGCTGTTATTTGTGCATATATTTATTGATATATTAATTTATTGATTTATTTGTCCGTCTGCTGTTATTTGTCCACTATGTGGTGAAAAGCTTTAAATCTCATTATACTTGTATAATGACAATAAAAGCATTCAATTCAGTTCAATTCAATATTTTGGGGGGCTTATGCATTTTATTTTTCATATTTTACATTTATTAGAGTATTACTCAGAGTTCAAAATGAATTCCAATTTTTCTAGTATTTCGAACAACAGGCCTAAACTGGAAGAATTATTAAGTAAAATTGTAAATACTTTTTATTTTGATGAACTGGATTACTTATAACAAAACCCTTTAAAAAAAACTTCATAATACCTCACATCCACAGATATCAACAACTTGTATATATAATCAACTGTCATTTTGTCCACATTTTTGAAGAACCACAAGCAAATGAACCATTTGATGATTTAGAAAAATATAATATAATATAAATAAAATATTATATATATAGAAAAAATTATAATTTATTCATAAAAAATATAGAGAATATTTTAAAAGGATGAAGATATTTTTTCCCAGCCATTTTTAAGTATCTAAAATGTGGATTTTTAAGCCAACGTGTCACTTGGCTTTTTTATGTCTCATCTTTGAGCTATCCGGATGCAATTTTTTTTTAAAAAGCACACGTTAACAGACGAGCCGCCTTTGCCGCCAAGTTCAAAGCGTCTCTTTTGAGTGTTGCGCTAATTCTCCCATTTTAGCATGTCGGATTCCGCAGGTGAGATTTGGAAGGATTTGAGCAGAATGGCAAAGCAATTTTGGATCTACAGTCTGTCGCCTGAGGATAAACATTTTCAATCTTCATGGACAAGATTGCGCTTGTAAGTAACACAACGGAATTTAATGACTGCATTTTTTAAAACTATAAGTCTTACCTGAATATAGGTCGCAGTCTGTTAGGGGTTGTCCCGACCACACATTTTTGGAGCCCAATCCAAGTCAACTGATTTTGACGATCTTCCGACACCATCTCATTGATACCTAGGTAAAGTATTAAGGAGCAAAAAAAAATACATTAAAATATAAAATATTTTCATACTGCAGAGATGATCACTTTTGCACGATGCTATCTTAGCATTAGCTTCCAGCTAGAGTTTGATTCATTTAATAGATGGACGGCCCAGCGCCTAAGTGGTTAGCGCGTCGGCCTCACAGTGGGGGATCTGGGTTCAAATCCAGGTCGGTCCACCTGTGCGGAGTTTGCAGGGCCCGCGTGGGTTTTCTCTGGGCACTCCGGTTTCCTCCCACATTCCAAAGAGATGCATATTAGGCTGATTGGACACTCTAAAATTTCCACTAGGTATGAGTGTGAGCTGTATAATTGTTTGTCTTCTTGTGCCCTGTGATTGGCTGGCCACCAATTAAGGGTGTTGTCGCCCATCTCTGGCCCGAAGTCAGCTGGGATAGGCTCCAGCACCCCCCACCACCCTAGTGAGGATAAGGCGGTTCAGAAAATGAGATGAAATAAGACAGTACATATTATTGAACATATATATATATGTAAATATTTAAGATTATAGCGGAAGGCTAATTTTCATCTTATGCAAGTTAAAGGATAATCTTTTTTACCCAATGACAATCCTCTGAAATTTTTTTGACCGGGCCCAATTTCCCATCACGTGGAACACGCCATGTCTCTAAAAACTATGAAAAATAAACAGTGGCAAAATTATCTGGAAAATACGGTAATTTTTGGAAGGAATGTTTTTTCAAATATAACCTTTTGGGAAAATGTCCTGCGATTGGCTGGCCACAGATTCAGGGTTAGCCCCCCACCTGGTGCCCATAGATAGGCTCCAGCACCCCTTGTGACACTTGTGGGTATAAGCGGTTCTGAAAATGAATGGAAAAATGTCATAAAGCTGTGAAATGTAGTTTTTTTAAGTCATTTTCTGCCATCCACTGCTATCAACGAAGAGCATCAGCGGCAAAATGAATGGGACGGCGCCCGGCAACAAGTGGATGAAGACACTTTGAGCAATGGAGACATTTGTAATCCGCAAAGAAACAAGCGGACAAGTGCTTGCAAAGTAGCCCATTCATCAGCGTTTGGGGCGCTTCGGGGGGGCGTTTGCAGAAAGAGGAGGAGGATGCTGCCTGGCTGGCTGCTTCGCGCTGATAAAAGCGAGCTCTGCCGGATTAACTTGTCCCGAGTTTTGCCTCAGCGGCGGCGAGGCTGAGCCACGTGCTCACATCTGGAACGTGTCAGACCGGGCCAGACGCTGCGTCTGCGCTGCAGCGAGACACGCGCCCGTGACATCGACACGAGAGCGCGCAACTTGCATCAACCGACACAAAAATACGGCGCTGGTGTTAAGATGTCTTTGGGAAGAGACAAGGAGACAAACAACCATGGACACTCACACCCATACCTAGGGGCAATTTAGAGCCTACCATGCATGTCTTTGGAATGTGGGAGGAAACCGGAGTACCCGGAGAAAACCCACGCAGGCCCGGGGGGAGAACATGCAAACTCCACACAGGTGGACTGACCTGGATTGGAACCCAGGTCCCCCACTGTGAGGTCAACACGCTAACCACTCATCCGCCGGGCCACCCCTAAAATATGACCAGATAAAATACAAATAAAAATCAAAAACATCAATATAGGATGACATGCAATGCAAACATTTCATTTTCATTTAAAAATATCAAAACAACTAAGTTTTTTTTTTTAAATGGCGATGAAAATACCACAAACATGATGTAAAAATACCCACAGAAAGTGCCTTGAAATCAGGAATAGCATCAACAAAGAAAAATGATAACAACAATGCTACCAAAGCTAAATGTTAAAAATGATCACTTTATGACACTCCGATTAAAACGTATTGGAC